>NC_056744.1:619358080-619467634 GCF_019279795.1 Protopterus annectens
GTAAACCACCCCCCCTTACTCCTGGTGTATCCTTTCTATGCCCTGCACCATGTAACTTTGAATGCTTTAATTACGTTTACCGTACTGCCATCACAGGCAGTACATTCGGTGGCATTGCCATCCTGTTTCTGAAGTAGAATTTTCTCAGGTTTAGCTAGAATGTTCTCTTTTCCCCACTGTCACTATTGCCCCATTCTCGCTCTCTGTCTGCCCCTGAGATCCTTCTTTGTTCAGAAGAATGACAAGTGCCAACCTGCAGCATTCTTTTATGGCACAAAGGAAATGACTCGAGTTCTACCATTTATTCACCAAGCTTAGCTTTTGGTACTTTTACACACTCTCAGGTGTCTCGTCTCTATTTTTTATCTCGCCTCATCATAGTAGACCATGGCTTACAGCATAATCTGTGCTTGGTTGTGCAATGCGTGTATGTTATTCAATTCAAGACTATGGACAATGCTGCACTTAAGTAGACTGCACACCCCTGTACCACTTAGTCTGCATGACAGTAATGTTCGGACTGTGAACCATGCCCTTGGTTGAGTAAGCCTGAAGGCTTTTTGCACTAAGGAGGGCGAGTCATTTTTCAGACGGATTACGATCCCAGGTCACTTACTATTTACATGTGCATTGGTTAGCATGCCATCTTACCAAACAGTGGATGTCTTTCAGGAGGAGGAACTCCTGCCTAAGTGTAAATTACACTTCTTAACACTAGAATGTGCATGTCTGGGGTCAGGCCAGATGGAGATGAAGCTGCCATAGATGTATCATTATCGTAAGTATGCAACTTTTATTACTTCATGTTTCCTCTCAGCTGTTTACCTTGTATTTTCAAATTGTGCCATATTTTTTGCTAGTCACAGTTGACCAGTAGAAAAGGACAGTCAACCTTATTTGTGTAAATAGCCAAAAATGGATTAAACTCCATATTACCAAACAGTAATTTGACCCCAGACAAAAATTCAGTGTGTTCCTAAAGTCTCAATTAGCTAGGAAATGGTGTTGCAACTGTGGGGTTAAATGAGCTAGATCAATAACCACAAGCCTCCTCTGTACTCTTCGCCTGTGTGGCATTTTCATTCACCACTTCATCCTTTCTGCTGTCAGCTGATCCCACACCCCTCCATTTTTGCTTTCACTTGTGTTATTCATTGCTCTAGCTCTTCTGTTATTCCTGTTATTCATTGCTCTAGCTCTTCTGTTATTCCTGTTATTCATTGCTCTAGCTCTTCTGTTATTCCTGTTATTTATTGCTCTAGCTCTTCTGTTATTCCCTTGTTTCCAGTCTTTTCATTCTCTGCATACCCACTTGTTAATATGACAGCTCTTTACAATTTCCAAGTTCTGCAGTCCGAATTCCTCTTGTTTGAGTCCACCTTTTCCACTGTACTACCTTGCTTCTTTGTTCAAACTAATTTCCTGCCTTTGCCTGTTCTTATTAGAAGGTTTAATGAATATCAGATTAGTTGACCTGAGGTTCTTCTCTCTTGCTTTTTCATATACCACCTTGTTTATAACTGTTCTTTGTCACTTCATTACATATTCCATATCCTTTCGTCATCGACTCAGGGTGGTGAGCGTTAGATGTTTGTATTTTGCTTGCAGTTACCAAGTAAAACACAGACTTTGCTGTTGATGCATATGCTGTTTACTGCTTATACCAGTGTCACAGACTCATTTTAGCAGTATGCGTACTGAACTTTTCTTTCGTTATTTCTGTGTACTGTCTTGTGCAGCAGCTTATTCATTCACTGTGGATGAAAAACAGCAGTCCGAGGATGTCACATACCTCTCAAGTGTCCACATTTTTGTCCTGTCACTTCTAAAATTTATGGTCTCTGGAAAATCTTTGAGGATTGCAGTTGTTTAATAAAGACAGACATTTGTATTTCAGACTTCATATTCTTCAGAAAATCCATGCTAATGCAAAACCTGTTATTCTAACAGTTTTCTGTGTTTATAAGAGCAATAATTAACATCTGTCCAGAATTTTGGACCTTTATCCTCCACCCCCACCCCCCCCCATATTTGTTTTTTGGCTTTGTCCATGATTCTAGTGCTAAGAGGATGAGAGGTAAATGTCACTCTGGCAATCATCAGGATTATTGCTTAATTTTGTCCACTCTGCCTCTTAAGCCTGATGTTTATGCACTCCCACACTATTAGTCAAGTGACAGTATGGTGCTTTTGTACCCATGTTGAATCCTGAATACAGTGAGTGAACAAACTTCAAGATGGGTGCACTTTTTGACACTCACTGCTGACTGCCATTACTGTCACCTCTGCCGGCGTTGTAGCATATTGCAATTTCTTCATCCATAAACCAGCATGGCTTTCTATTCTAAGCCAGTTCCTCCAGTGCCCTAAGTGATTGATTTGAGGTCATCACTGTTGCAGTGTGGCTTTTGTTCATCTGTGCAACAGATTTTACATTCCAGGTGATCTTTTATATTTGCTTAGATGAAATATTATAGATGTTCTCAAAACTGAAGTAGAGCTGACGCTGTCTAAATTTTATATATACATATATGAATTTTGTCAGCTCTTGGTTAATACTTTTTGGAATGCATACCTTTCTTCTTTATTATAGCTGTCCATTTATATAGTCTTGCATTTTCATTTTCTGCCTTTTAGATACTGTAGGTTCATAGGTGTATACTAGGCTATTAACCACTACTGCCTAGCCGTGCAACCCAAATGTGACCCACACATTTGATTTATATTTATAGGGCGTGATTTACTGACTGCCTTTGTCTCAACAGAGAAATAGAAGCCAAACCAGAGGTGAATTGGGCTGTGTTCTTTACAAATAATGAGACACCATCCGTACCACATGTTTACATATTTATATTGTAGATTTTTGTTCCTAAATCTTTTGTTGGTACTTTGCTTTTCTCTGCCTACCTTCACGGGTAATGGTCTCTACACAGTTGGACATGAGGCAACAGACCAAATTAGCTCATTTGTCTGTTTATAATGCTTGAGGTACTGATAGTACACCCTTTTTGTTGACCTTAATTGATATGTCTGTGTGTGGTCAATGTTCTTAAATGAGTTCCATCTGTGTGGCTGACAGTATGTTTGGCTAACATCTGTTTATTTGAATGTATTTGTTTGATTATACAGATGATCAGCAGGTGTTGTGAGTGCACAGTTCTTAGAGTTTGGGAATATTCCCTTTCCCTGATTTTGGGTGATCTCAGTCTATATAATTAACTGGGGGTGTGGTGGAGCAGTTCTGCAAAAATCAGAATATTTTTTTTTTTTTTAAGTTTTGCATGGGTTGAGGTTGTTTCTCCATTCTCATTTTCGCTGTATTGTTTCAGATGTTGACATTCGTGTTTTTCAACTGAATTGAAGGATAGCCTCTTAAAGTTGTGTTCTCTAGAACTGTATGCAATAGCCCAGATGGGGTCTTTCTGCCAGCTTGTACAGATGGACAACAATTTCCTGTTGTGATACTTCCTCTGCTACATCCCAGTACTAAGAGCAAGCATTGCTGTTTTGTTTACACTGCTTGCTTATTTTGCAAAGTTCTTCTGTTAGTGCTACTTCACCTCCCCTATAAACAACATATCACTTCCCAAGTACACCAGTTTGCATTTTTGCAATGAATTTAAGTTTCCATATTTTGGACCATTCCTTTAGTCTAGCCAGAGTTCTTGTTAAGATGTCTGCATTCTGTTGTACGTCATCCTTATTTCTTAATATTGTAACACCATTAAAAGGAAAACTGTTAGTCCTTTTGCACGGTCACTAATAAAGGCATTGAAAAGGACCGACTCCAGTGGTATTCTGTTGGTATTGTTTTACATGAATGGATATTGTTTTCTATGATCCCCTGTACCTCTTGCATCAGGAGTATTTCACTCACTGTACTAACCTGGGGTCTACTGCAGGTCTTTCTAATCCATTCACTAACCTCTGATAGATGATAAACTGAGACACCTTGCTGAGTTCCAAGTACATCACATCCGTAGGCCCATTCTGATCAAATATCCTGGTTTCCCATTTAAAGAATTGTATTTACTCTTTGTGGCATGAACTTTTTAAATCTATTTTTTCATTTGGATCTTCTGGATAGTCTAAATTATTTTTTCAGTCATGATTTTTAAAGTGACAGGCTGATTGATTCCAGCATTGGTCTTGTCTGCTCTTTTATGAAGGCGGATCACAGTGCCTCCTACCAGTCCTCAGGAATGTTGCCCTTCACCTATTGTATGTTAAAAAAATGGTGCTGTAATCAGTTCGGCTCTTGGAGTTCTCGGAATGCGGGGATCTCTGTTATTCTGTTTATCAATTGTCAGCCATAGAATCTCCTAGATATCAACTGCGTACTGTACTCAGACGATACTGTATTTACAAGATAATGTAAATCACCCTGTACACGTTCTGGTAGATTTTGCCTAAATCAAGCATTGGCTGACTTATAGTAATCAAACCATTGATACCCAAAAATCTGTTGCCATGATATTAGGAACACAGAAGAGTCGCGCAGAAGCTCACGCATGAAACATTAAGGATCTGGAAGGAACATCTATCCTCTCATTTGAAGGACAAAGGCATTTGGAAATTACAAAGTTCTGAAACAGGCTACTACCAAAGTTTGAGCATCAGTAACCAAAACTGTTCTTATTTCAGGTCATGAGTAGGTCCACTGCTAATCTGTCTAAATTCTCTGCAAAATATTACTGCCCTTCTAACAGGCAAGAACAAAATATTCATATTCATTCATCATTTAGGAGGGAATAGCAATATGATACAATACAGGAAACAAAATGTTTACCAGTTGTGGCAAGAATACATTTTTTACTAAATACTCTAACCTCCAAGGTATTAAATGAGTGCTACTGATTTGCACTGGGTGTGACGAGGATGGACAGGATTAGGAATGAGTATATTAGAGGGTCAGCTCAGGTTGGACGATTTGGAGACAAAGCCAGAAAGGCAAGATTGCTTTGGTTTGGACATATGCTGAGGAGGGATGCTGGGTATATTGGGAAAAGGATGCTAAGGATGGAGCTGCCTCCCAGAGGCTGTCCTGTCTCTGGAATGGACTTTCCATAGACATCGAACAGAGCACCTTACTGACCCACTTCAAGCGCAACCTTGATGAGTGGATGGGAAACCACAAATTTGCCCCAGGGGTTCCACCTGTGTCCCTTACTGACAGGGGCGACTGATGCTGACCTGAGGTTTCCTTTTGAGAATAAACTCTTGGCTAGGCTTTCAAGGGCCCCAGGGCCATTGGCCTAGTAACCTCCTATGATCATTTCCTCTTTGTTCAAGTAAGTATTTAAAGACCTCTTTGTTTCAGCAAAAGCCAGCTCTAGTGGTGTAGAAGGCTAAAGCCCTGATTACAGTCCAGGCAAGCAAGCCAAATTCAATTAGCAGGGAGATTGGTTGTGCCCATCCTCTGGGAAGGGGCAGAACCAACTGCAAGAAAGCTATAGTTCATTGTAAGTGGAAAGGTAAGATACGAGCATGATCTAAGGGCTGGAGTTTGGACCTCCCCTGATCTATGCCCCGCCCACTGCACAGTGATTCAAGTTGCATGTCCCCCTTTGCTCAGCAGTATGGTTCAGCCATAACTGCAGCACTCCTGTTGTGGTGCTGGCAAGGATGCAAGCAACTCTCATTGCTTTCTTTTTTTTTTTTTTTTTAAAACAAGTTTATTGTTTTAACATATAAGAGAAATATCATAACAATTTTATACAAATAATTAAAAATAGGTATTATTATAATATTCAACAAAACAACTAAAGTATTTACAAAGACATCCACTACAATCAGATCAATTAATTAAACTAAAATACTGTGGTATTGAAATTAGAATTTTTTTAACAAATTTTGTAAATTATCCCATACAATAAAATGTGATGTTTTTCTAGTTGTTCTCATTCTAATTGTGCTTATTTCCATATGAAACATTATATTCATAACATTTTTAAATTCATTGAAGCAAGGAGGTGTATCTGAAATCCAATTTCTAGTTATTATTTTCCTAGCCACTGCTAGGATAGACCATAACAAGGGAAGCTTAATCTTTTTAACACATTTAGGTACAGGTGTGTTGAATAATATAAGAGACTTAGGAATAATGAAATTATCTGTAAAGAGCCTGCAAAAATTCATTAATTGACTTCCAGTATTCTTTCAACTTCATACAGTCATAAAACATATGAGCCCAGTCAGCATTAATTTCTACATTACATCTCTTACATAGATTATCTTTATTATTAATTTTATTCATCATCAAAGGTGTATAAAAAGATCTATGTAAAAATGTCCATGTATAAAGTCTCCAGACAATGGAAGATGTAGTTCTATAAGCAGATTCCAATATATATTGTTTATCTTGTTGAGTTGGTGGGTCCCCATTAATAGAGGTGAAATAATTCCAGTATGAATCTACATTGTAAAAGTTTCTTGTCTGATAATTTTATGTATATATGAAAGTTTACCTTTATCAGAAACTTTATGCTGTAAATTTATTATCAAGTAATCAATCAGTTTTGGAATAGATTCTTTAACTGTTATAGACATTAGATCTATTCTATCAATGAGATGTTGTCTAAAGATCTGAACCTCTAACCAGCAAGTTTCTCTTAGATCAAATTCTTGTTTTAAGAAATCTAGATTTTTAACTTTATTATCAGATATCAGCTGATACCAGTACTTTAGATTATTATCTATAGCTAAATGAGCTCCTTCAGAAGTAGATGACATAAGCATACCCTGAGTATAAATTATAGGGAATACAATAAAATTCCATTCCCTATACTTAGGGTGCATGAATATAAAGTTACGATAACTAATAATAATATTTAATGGGTAACAGACCATATGTTTAGGTGTAATAGGTGAAGTACAAAATTCCTTTAGGAACCACAACATGGAGTTATTTATAATCATATTTTTATGTGTTAAGGAGATTTTCATAAAGTGCATACTAATTAGCTCCCAATAATCTTTCCATTTTGCGACATATGACCGATCTATTAATAAAGTAATAACTTTTATAATAGAAGAGATAATATATAAATTAAAGTCTGGAAAAGAAATACCCCCTTGAGACCAGCTATTAGTATGTTTCTTTAATGCAATCCTAGGTCTATTAGGTGCCCATAAGAAATTTAACATTAGTGTATTCAGTTTCTTGATAGTTATTTTTGTAGGTGAAAGTATTATTGATTGTATTTATTAAGTATAAAATCTTGGGGAATATTATCATTTTAATAATTGTAAGTCTCTCCTCCATAGTAAAAAACATATTATTCCAGGTATTAAAAAGATTTTGTACATTAAGAAAACAGGTATTATAGTTATTATATATAATAGATTTAATATCTTTAGATAGTATTATACCTAAATAAGTTATCTGACCTGAGTTGGGTACATATTTAGTAAAATCACTAATGAGAGTATTTTTTCGTGTATATATAGGTAGTATTTTAGTTTTTTCTTCATTGAATATTAAACCAGAAATACTTTTAAAATTCATCATTTTATCAAATAAAGACTGCATAGAAGAATTAGATCCTGCTGATGTAATTAGAACATCATCTGCAAAAGTTGAATTTTGATGTTGTATTTTCTTCTATTTCAAAACCCTCTATGTCAGTACTGTTTCTAATCAAATTAGCCCAAGGCTCCATTACTAAAGTGAATAATAGTGGAGAAAGTGGACATCCTTGCTTTGTACCTTTAAGAATGGGTATTTTTGTGAAACATATGTTCCTACCTTAATATAAGCCAGCGTTCCTTTGTATAAATGCTCAATTAAATTTACAAATGCATCAGAGAAATTTGTGCACTTCAGTAAGGTAAACAGATAGTCCCAACTTACTGAATCAAATGCTGAACCTATATCAAGACTAATAAGTGTTAAATCTTTCTTTTTCCTATTTGCAAAATCAATTAATGTTAAAGTTCTTCTTATATTATCAAAAGTATTTCTATTTACAATGAAGCCCGTCTGATCTATGTCTATAATGCCGGGGATAATTGTCTTCAATCTATCAGCAAAAATACTCATAAACATTTTATAATCAACATTAAGTAATGAGATGGGTCGATATGAAGAACATCTAGTTGGATCTTTATTAGGTTTTAAAATTGGCCTCATTGCTTTCTGAATGACTGCTTCTACAGATGGCACATGCCACACCATACTGTATTGGGTACATCCCTAGAGCAGGAGAACAAAGTGTCTGAGCCTGATACAGAAATGCTTGCTAGTCAGAGTAAAAAAAAAAAAAAAAACTCATCTCAGTTTCACCAGATTTGCTCTACTTTTACGTATTTTCCCCTTTTGCCTAAAACATCTTTCATGTTTTGTTGTCAATGGAAGTAAATATATAAACTTAAGTAAAATAACATTTTAAATCTAAGGATGGCTAAAAATGAGTTTAGATGGCAAGGGTTAAATCCTAGAAAAAAAAATGAAAGAAGAGTGTTAGTTCTCTGGAATAGCTTCTCTGGAAATGTGTTAGAGGTTTTGGTTCAGTGAACGAAATGAAATAAACTAGTAACTAAGAACAGACATGGTAGTAAACTAGTTTTACTGAGAAATAAGTAAAGAATGAATCCAGTATGTCTTCACTTTCAACGCTGTGAAATATATGTGCAAATCTTCAGTAGAAATTGGATTTCTAGTGCTTCACAGAGTTCCTGAGTTAAAGGCCGTGTCATGGAAAGTGATTCTCAGCGGAAGTGCAGCTTTCTCAACTTGAATTCCCATTGTTGTGTCTGTAACCTGTGCTCAGCATTGGTGCTTGTGCTAAACATGTCAGACACATTTTGTTTAATTCTTCAAGTTGAAAGTGAGTGTAATGCTAAGATCAGACCTGCTGCTTATGGTTCCAGACATCATGGCTTGGCTTATCAAGCATGTGGAAACAGGATTCAGCCATGACTGCTGAATGTAAAAGTGACAGTTTGTAGCAATTACTGCTCACACCTGCTTCCATTACTGGGGAGATTCTGACTAAACTGCATGGACAGACACAATATTTTTTAGGTAGATTAATCACATCAGAATTTGGAGACACCAAGGTTCATACACAGTTTGTAATGTACCATGCACAATTTTTTGCTAAATGAGTGAAAGTAAAAGAAATCTAGGATTCAGGATCCTAAAAGGCAAACACCCATCCTGAAATCAGAGGCATCAGTTTTTTTTTTCTTAGCTCAGCGGTTTGCTCATTGTGGTTTTTTACAGTGCACAGAATCTGTGGAGTATTGACAAACCTTAAAAAGACTGTACCTTTGGCATGCTTTTTTGAGAGGCACTGAGATTTTAAAATCTGAAATCGTAAGTCAGGTTCCATTAGTTATATTACAACTGTTACAGAAATGTATGTACGAGTCTGTGGGAATAGCATTTCAGACCATTCTTGGTGCATGCCTCTTGTAAGGAAATGAGAAACGTCTGCAGCACTGGTGACCAAGGTTTGTTTAATAGCATGGATGCAAATGCACCACTGGGTGGGGGGAGGGTCACTAACTGTTATATGATCATCTCTTTGTTGATGTGAGGAATTTTGTGCTACCTGGCAGCCCTGCAGTAGAAAGAAGTCTGGGTGTTTTGTAGCAGAGATAGAAGACACAGACTGATGTCTGCAGTTTGGCATTTGTTTGTTTGTTTCTTTCTTTATTGACATTTGGTGACCGGGAAAGTCTGACTGGGTCAGAAACCCATTTTCAGCAGAGGCCCAGGGAGAAAAGCTCCATAAAAATACAGACATTTAATAGTTACTACAAATATGCATACAATTTACAGACATTTATAGACTTAATACAATATATACCAAGTTGATGGATGATAATTTACAGTAGGCTAAAGTTCTAGGTTAGAGTTATATATTTGAAGAACAGACGATCACATAATCCAGTATGCAGTAGATGTTCTTCGTGTTTCACTGTTGCAGTCATTACATTTGGGTAATCTGCTGGCAGGTTGCCCTCTGTCGGCCTGAATTCCAAGTCTTGGGTCCTGTGTCGGTTGCTGTCTCCTCTTCAATGACGTCAGGTCGTCAGGGGTATAAAACATGCAGCCAATGCCATTTTATTCAGTCTTTCTTGCCGCGCGGTGCCCGAAGCAGAAGCAGTTCACAAGTGCCGGTCGGCAGACTCCTGAAATTTTCGCATTCGAGTTTCAGAACCGAAGTCTTCAAAGTAAAGCTAAGTACCCCATTGAGGAAACATTTTCTTGCCCCTTACCGATGTCAGTAAAAGTTAATAATTACATTATTTGTGGGAAGCAAATACCTCATAAGGATTTTCATTTATACTGTATTCCTTGCCTAGGCCCAGATCATAATGTGCCTTGCTGTCGGTTTTGTGCTAGATTTAACCAACGCACTATTAAGCGTCGGTATAGTTTTGCTTCTAAATATTTTGGATCAAGATTTAATTATCCTGAAATGTCTTTGGTTAGTAATCAGACTACCGGAGTTCACAAAAAACGCAAAGAAAAAGACCGAGACAGACCGTTGAGGTCCAAAACCAACGAAGCTTCTCCTAAGCCAGTCGCCAGTTCGCCGGTACTCAGTGAGGCGCTTTCGCAGCCCCTGATACCCGCTACTTTAGAGTCACAGGCCTCTACCAAGACCCATTCGGAGTCCGGTATGCCGCAAGATTCTCAGGGTATTGAACCTTGCCGATGTCTCTCCGTTGGATGGGTCCAGAGCCGCTGAGCAGGCACCGGCTTCTGAGGGTGTTTTCAGGCCTCAACCTTTTTATATAAAACCGACGCCAGCCTCAAAAACAAGGTCAAAAGCATCTTCTATGTCTAAAAAACTGACTCATGAGCCACGTGCTCAGGCCTCTATGCCTAAAAAACAGATGATCAAAATGGCTGAGGACTTAATTACTTTGATCAAGGGTTCCCAACTCTGGTTCCTAACTCCCCCCTGCTAAGAGGCCTAGGCAAGACACTGATTATGAATCTTCAGATCAGGTTTCCATTTCTTCTCATTCCTCTTCTGATCAGGAATTTTCCATTTCACCCTATGAGGATTCTGATGCAGAGGAATCCGTTCCATCTGCATCTCCTCCTGAGGATTACTCTTTTGGGGAAACTTTACATACTTTAAGGGAACATTTTCACTGGGAGAGTCAGGACTTCTCTGAATCAAAAAAGAGGCTTAGGGATTTCTTTCTTCCTCAGCATAGGCCTTTGGCTATACCTCCTGTATTAGACATTGTTGATGTGTTTTCGGAGTCAAGCATAGCTCCTGATTCCCTACCTCCGGCTCCCAATAAGCCAGACAGATATTACAGGGTTCCTGACTCCCACAAATTTCTTTTCAAAAATCCTGCTGCTGACCCTGAGACTATTTCACAGGGTCCCAAGGGTGTTAAGGCCTCTACAGCCAAAAATCCTTCCCCCTCTAATAGAGATTCCAGGGTGCTGGATAGATGGGGAAAGAAGGTTTATATGTCTGCTACCTTGGCAATCAGAGCCTTAAACTGCCAGTTTCATATGCTTAAATATCAGCAGCATGTTATGGGCCTGCTGAAACAGAAAATGATGTTGCTTTCTGATTGTGTGGAAAATAGAGTTACAGGAATTATTGCATTCAGCAGAACAGGTTGGAAAGCATACTTTGCAATGTGGTTTTGATTCCTTGGAGGTCTCTTGCAGGGCCACAGTTACTGGATCTGTGATTTAGAAGGCATGCCTGGCTCAAGGACCAAAATCTGTCTGATCATGTTAAACCTAAATGGTTGGATGCCCACTTGCAGCATGACACTCTGGTAATAAGGCAGAAGAGGTTTTAAAGAAAATGGAAGACAAAGCTAAATCTATGCAAACTGTAAAATATTTCTTGCAAGTGCAGCCACCCAGGTTCAGTAGGCACTGGCCTACTAAAAATTGGTCCTTTCCTGTGTCCAACAGAGCCACTCAAGGCAAATCCTGGTGCTCAAAAGGCTCCAGATACCAATCACAGGTTCTTACAGGTCAAAGCAATGGGGTGCCTCCACCTCCAAATCTAGAGGAAACAAAGGACAACCGTACAGTAAGCGGTCTCGATGACTTTCCTCTAACATCACCAAGCACTTATCTTTTGGCAGCCCCCTTGGGGGGGGGGGGGGACTAGCACTTCATGCTCAAAATTGGCAGTTAATTACCCAGGACAAGTGGGTATTGAACATAGTATCCCAGGGGTACAGATTTAATTTCCATACTTTGCCAATTCAAAACGGTTGGCCAGAGGCTCAGAAACAAGTTATGTCCCTCATGGATATGAGGGCTATTCAACCAGTACCCGAAAAGGAAAAAGGACAAAGTTTTTCAAGACTTCTCCTGGTACCCAGAAAAGACTATTCTTGACGTCCAGTACTGGATTTATCTATTTTGAACATGTTCCTGGACATTCCAAAATTCAAAATGCTGACTTTACAACAGTTACTGCCTATGCTGGGCAGAAACGCTTGGTTAGTGACTCTAGACTTAAAAGAGGCATACCTGCATATCCCAATAAGGGAATCATACAGAAGATACCTCCGCTTCAAGGCAGTTTTTTTGCATTACCAATTCTCTGCACTGCCCTTTCTACTGCTCCCAGGGTCTTTACAAAGTGCCTGGCAAAAGTAATTGCATTCTGCAGACAGAGGCATACAAATTTATCCTTATCTGGACGACTGTCTCATTCAAGCAGAGGACAAGGACATTCTTCTTCAACATCTGGCATTTGTAAAAAGGCTTCTAACAAGCCTAGGGTACACAATAAACGAAAAGAAATCCCAGCTGGTACCCTCTCAAATAATTACATTCCTGGGTGCAAGCTTGAATACAACTGCCCAGATGGCTTACCTTACGCCAGACAAACAAAGGCAACTGACAATATACTTCAAACAAATGGCAACAAAAACCCAGTTATCTGCAAGACAAATTCTGCAGGCTTTGGGGTTCATGGCATCCTGCATTCTACTAATTCCATATGCAAGGCTGCATATGAGGAAACTTCAATGGTACCTAAAAAGTTTATAGAGCCAACATTGTCACAGTCTGGAAACAATGATATTTCTCATTCCCTGCCTACAACAGGAATTTCTTTGGTGGGCAGAGGCATGTCACCAAAACAAGGGACTGTCATTCACTCTACCCCCTGCCACCCAAACCCTAACTACAGACGCATCAGACTATGCTTGGAGGCCCACCTTGCAGGGAGATGCATTCAGGGCAAATGGAGCCCAAAACAAATGCATGTGCATATCAACCAGAAAAAGATGCTAGCTGTTCAGAATGCTCTGACAGCCTTCAAGGACTTACTTCATCCAGAACAACTAATGATAAAGACTGACAACACCACAGTTATGTGGTACATAAACAAGCAGGAGGGTACACATTCCTACCCCCTTTGCAGACTAGCCATGGCATTGTGGAACACGGCTTTGACTTGCCAAATACATCTTCAAGCTCAATTCTTGCCAGGAAAACAAATACTCTGGCAGATGACCTAAGCAGAAATCTTATGGACCCACACGAATGGAAACTGGATCCACAAATCTTCAGCATGTTAACATGGAAATGTGGGAGCCCGGACATAGATCGATTTGCCTCTCCCCAAAATTATCAGCTGGGCAAATTCTGCAGAAGAATTCATCACAAAAAAGCATGGAAAGTGGACGCCCTATCCTTCAGTTGGAAAAACCTGTCAGTCTATGCCTTTCCCCCTCTGCCTCTTCTCTCCAAGGTCTTACTAAAAGTCAGACAGGAAAAGCCAAAAATGATCCTAGTTGCTCCAGACTGGCCTTGACAACACTGGTACCCACTTCTAAGGAATATGTCTCAACTCCCCCCTTGGTACTTGCCTCAAATACCTCATCTACTGTCTCAGCAGAACAATCAAATTCTGCACACTCCGCTCCAAACTCCGAACCTTGCAGCATGGCTGATCACTTAATTATTCAAACAACACCTCTCAGTAAATCTGTGATGGATGTCATTTTGGAAGCCAGAAGGCCTAGTACTAGAAAATCTTATGCTGATAAATGGAAGAGATTCTGTGCTTGGAACCAAGCACAAGGAACAGACACAGCAAAGCCCAATATTCCTCAGATTTTACAATATTTGACTGAGATGCTTGACAAGGGCCTATCTTTTTCTTCAATAAAAATCCATGCCTCTGCCATCTCGGCTCATTACAACACAGAGCCTCCCCTCTTTTCTCATCCTCTGCTTAAACAGTATCTTAGAGGGGCCAAACATTTAAGGCCTCCCAGAAGATCTCCAACTCCTGCATGGGACCTCAGTTTTGTGCTGGAAAAAACTCACCCTGCCTCCTTTTGAACCAGCAGCTACTGCGGATATAAAATTTCTATCTTGGAAAACAGCTTTTCTCTTGGCAGTCACTTCAGCAAGAAGGGTTTCAGAACTAGAGGCTCTCATGGCTGTGGAGCCTTTTACTACATTTTACCAGACAGGGTGATCCTCAGGACCAATCCTTCTTTTATGCCTAAGGTGGTATCCAATGTGGCTCTTAACCAGACAATTCACCTGCCAACTTTTTTACCCAAATCTGCAGAACAAGGGGGAGCGGATTCTGCATTCATTGGACGTACACAGACAACTAAGATTCTACTTGAACAGGACTAAATCTCTAAGAAAGTCTGAGCAACTACTGGTAGCATTTGCTGCAGGGTCAGAGGGGAAGGCTATATCAAAGCAGGCTATTTCTAAGTGGATAAGCCACTGCATTCATTTCTGCTACCTGCACTATGGTAAACCTGTGCCCAAGGGGATCGGATCTCATTCCACCAGGGCTGTCTCTACCTCAGCAGCTTTTCTCAGAGGGGTTCCAACCAAAGACATTCTAGAGGCTGCTACTTGGAGCTCTGTTCATACCTTCACAAAGCATTATCATTTGCCTCTCTTCTCCAAATCCAGGGCAGGCTTTGCCACTGCAGTTCTGCAGGGCCTTATAGCTGCTCCTAATGCTGTTTAGCTCCATCCTCCCATCCATAGCTTTGGGATTCTACCCAAATGTAATGGCTGCAACAGTGAAACACTAAGAACATATCACAGTTGTGTACACTTACCATAAATGTAGATGTTAGTGTATTCACTGTTGCAGTCCGGGTTACCCACCCGTCATCCCCCTTTTCTATAACTTCTCTTTCCTTCACTAAAGCCTTTGTGGTATATTTGCTATTAGATGAAGGTAAAGTTATGTTGCTAAAAGTGAATTTATATATATATATATATATATATATATATATATATATATATATATGTATGCTCACCTGACATCTGGTGCAAGAAAAACTGAATAAAATGGCGTCGGCTGCATGTTTTATACCCCTGACGACCTGATGTCATGGAAGAGGAGACGGCAACAGACGCAGGACCCAAGACTTTGTTATTCAGGCCGACTGAGGGCAACCTGCCAGCAGATTACCCAAATGTAATGAGTGCAGCAGTGAATACACTCCAACATCTACATTTATGGTAAGTGTACACAACTGTACTTTTTGATTTACAGAATTTAGAAGGAGAGAGAGAGTTTGATAGCTAAAGAAGGTAGTCTGTGTGATAGTGGTCTATATAAGGGAAACTTTAGCAGAAAATAATGCGTATGTTAAGATGTTCAGCCTGAAAGATATTCTGTAAGGTGACGAAACAGACAAGGAAGGACCACCACGAAATGGAAAATATCCAAGATAGAAGCAATTTAATAAAACGAGCAGATGAGCATGGAAACCACACTTCTTCAGATCTCAGTTACAAAAATAAAACATGCAGTTTAAATAGCAATCATGACTTAATAAATTGAATAATTAAATAATTACCACTTATACATCATATTCCACAGCTTAAAATCAAGACATCACTATGGTAACTAATAATAATTAATTATTTAGATGTGAAGACTTGGAAACGCTCAAATAGAAAAATAAAACAAAATAAAGCAAACACTGAACTCATTTAAAATGCCGTGCTTCCAAAACTGGTTTGATACTAATAAAAGAATTAAAACCAGGGGAAACGTGCTCGTAGCTTAAAAATCCAGTTTAGTTCTACACATTCCAAGTAAATATTAATATTCCCCCCTCTTTGACTAACAAAAAACAACTGTGATACTTTAAATCTAAAAGCATGTTTGTGAAACTCAGAGATGTGCTTTGCCAAGGCGTTTTGCATGTTAATATTCTTAATATCACAGAGATGATTGTAGATTCTATCTCTAAGGCTTCTAGAGATTTTTCCAATATAGAAACCGCTACAGCATATGCATGTAGCTAGATATGAGATTGCCATTACAAGTGGCATAAAATCTAGGCAAAAACTCAGTCTAATATAGGATGACAAAAAATGTTAACATCATCTATCACTTTGGCACATTTCCATGTGGAGCCTGTAATATTTGCAAAGGTTATCATTGTTTTTGGTCTGACCTGCTGTTTCTTTTCTTTACATAAAATTAGTTTCAAGTTAGAACTATTTTTATAGACATAACTAGGGGCCTTCCTATTAGTTCTGCTATAGGGGGGTCTCTGGTTAATGTATGCCGGTTTACAGTAGGCTAAAGTTCTAGGTTAGAGTTATATATTTGAAGAACAGACAATCGCATAATCCAGTATGCAGTAGTTTTGTTTTACAGAATTAAGAGAGGGAGAGAGAGTTTGATAGCTGAAGAAGGTAGTCTGTGTGATAGTGGTCTTTGTAAGGGAAACTTTAGCAGAAAATAATGCATATGTTAGATGTTCAGCCTGAAACATATTCTATAATGTCTGGGAGTGCAGTATCGTGGGAGAGTTCTGAAGGGGGATGCAGGTATAGTAAGGATGGCATACCTCTCAGTCTCTTAGACCAAGAAGTCTAGACAAAGTCATAAATAATGGGAGGGGAAAGGCCAAAAAATAGGGACATTTTTTAAATATTTGTATGAATAGATTAAAATGTTTTGTGTTAGCATGGATTTTCTGAAGGGTATGAAGTCTGAAACTCAAATCCCTGTCATTATTTTCTGTAATTAGTTTCCAAAAGATTAGCCAGAAAAAAACGCAAGTTTATGAAAAACGGACCAAAAATACGAGGCAAAAATCTAGACATTCTGCAAAAATCTGTACAGTTGAGAGGTATGCCTGATTTATTGAAAGTGATGCAGAAAAAGCTGGAAAGGAGGGAGTAGAAACCAGATACTTGGTGATAGGATAGGTAAAAAGCATGTTTTAAGAGGTAAGAGGGGAAAACAGGAAGGGTGGTAGAAAAGAGGTGGACACAGATAGTTGAGCGATAGGAGTTAAGTGAGGTAGTCTTTAGTAAAGGAGCAAGGGCAGATGCGATTGTTAGTGATTTTTTTTTTAGTGCAAGCTTGAAAGTCTTAAGGGAATCTAAGGCACTCCTATTAGAAGTGGGGTATTCCATAGTTTTGTAATAGTATATGAGTAAAGGCTGTGAACGGGTGAGTAAAGGCTGTGAACGGCTCTTTTGTTGGGTTCATTCATTTAAAAGCTGTTTATTGGTGAAACAGAGTTCTGGATGGAGTATAGGACTGTAAGATATATTTTAAGGCAGGGCATCTGTCTGGTTCATATATTATTTTTGTGTGCAAGTGACAGTTGTTCAAAATGAAGGTAATGTGGGAATTCTAGCCAGTTTAGTTCGCTAAGAGCATAACCGTGGTGAGTACAGCAAGATGTACCTGTTGCAAATTTGTCTATTTTGTAACAGCATGATTGCAGTTTATTTTTAAGGGTCAAATGAAGGTTGGTGAGAAAGGGGCCCCATACAAGAGGGAGGGGCGCAAGAAGGTATTGGTAAGTGTGTTTTTGGTGGTGGTGTCCATGAAATATTTGTGTCTATAAATTTTCCCAAGTTTGAAGTTTTTTTTTTTCTTAATGCCGTTAAGTATATATGTTGCTCAAATGTGCGTTTATCATCTGTGGTGACAACCAGTAACTTTGCTTGAGTTCGTTTCAATTTCGGTATTATTTTGTGACTATATTTTGAAGGCATGTGAAACTGGTTTTGGTGTGAACAATAAAAGTTTAATTTTATTGGAATTAAGTAACTGCTGTGCTTCATTTAGTCAGATTTCAATAGGGGTGAAGGCATCTTGTGTTTTTTAGGAGGTGTCTAAGGTTATTGGAGGAGGTAATAATGGTAGAGTCATCAGTGTACTGGATGAGTGTAGTTTGAAGGGAAGCTGTATGAAGGTTATTAATGAAAGTATTGAAAAGTAATGGTCCTAGAATAGATCTCGGTGGGACTCCTGTTATATTAACCTGGTATTATGACTGGTTTGCCACCTAACACATTGCTGTCTATTGGTTAAGTAATTGGAAAACCATTTTTGGGTAGGTTGAGAGCATCGTAGTATACATAGCTGCTGTACTAGTTTATGATCTGATACTGTGTCAAAGGCCTTGGATAGATATAGTAGGATTACTGAAGTTAATTGGCTGGAATCCAAGGTGGTGTTCAGTTGAGTGGTTGTGCTATGTGCTGGTCGAAAACCATGTTGTGTGGGTGCATGGAGATTGTTATTAGAAAGATGTTTCAGTAGTTGCGCGTGTATGCATTTTTCCAGTATTTTAGATAAAGGGGAGAGGATAGAAATGGGTTGATTAATTTGATTCATTGCTTTTTCTGCTCTTGTGTAAAGAGATTATGATTGATTGTTTCCAGGATGTAGGAACTCTGTGATGGATCTATTTATCAGGATGCTAACTGGATAGACTGTTGAATCAGCACAAATTTTAAATATTCTGATGGAAGGTTATCAGCAGAGAGAGAACAAGGTTTTAGTTTAAGAAGCTTGCTTATCAGTGAGGTGGGGACAGGTTGTAGAGAGAAAATAGGTGATGTAGATCTAACTGTAGGAGTTCCCTGGTCGGGAGAGTATTAATACTGGTGTAGTTATTAGCTGAGAGTGGGATTTTCTGTGTGGCTGGAGTGTGTATTGGGTGTAGAATTGTTAAATAGTTTTGGGTATACTATTAATGAAGTGGAAATTGAGTGTAACCGCTATTTGAGATGGATCTTTCTCTGGGGCAGGTGAAGGGTTTTGTGTGGACATGGGAGTGGGAAGTGCTGAGATATTTTGCCAAAATGTTTTTGGAATATTGATTTGGCTGGATATTTGTTGAGAAAAGCAGCTCCTTTTTGTCAGCAATGACTAGTTTTTTTGCTTTGTTTTATAAGTGTTTATATATTAGTAGGTTGGTCTCATTTTTATTCTTATTCCAGTTGTGTGAGTATGCATGGCCTTCATGCATTTATAGCATTACACATCTTTTGTCAGGGGAGGGGCAACAGAAAAGCCAGTACCTACAATGTGACAGCCTCAAGTACTACTGTGTGTGTGGGGTGTGTGTGTGGGGTGTGTGTGTGGGGTGTGTGTGTGGGGTGTGTGTGTGTGGGGTGTGTGTGTGTGGGGTGTGTGTGTGTGGGGGTGTGGGTTGTGGGGTGTGTGTGTGTGTGTGTGTGTGTGTGTGTGGGGGTGTGTGTGTGGTGTGTGTATAGATGTCCTTTGTTTGCTCTTAAGGACTGATTTTACTGTGTGTGGTGCATGCAAAGAATGCTGAGCTGTCACTAGCACTCAACAAGGGGCATAACTTCCCAAGAAGGGCATGTATGAGAGTGTGCATGATATCCCATTAGCAGGGGGACACTGGGGAGCTACTTGCATAAGTGAGCATGCACATTTGGAAGGGTATTGGGGCTGTGGTGAACACCCACGATATCTGCCTAGATGACAGCCACTGTCATGTGACTGTAACCCCAGTGAAGGAGGGATGAATAGACTACCTAAAACAGGGGTTGATAGTCAGCAGGTGGTGGTAAAGAAACAGATAAAAAAAAACTGAATTAAGAATTTATTGTGTAGTCTCATAATTACAATCTGAGGAAGAAAATGTATTAGTTTCACTGACTTCAGGATGTTCAAAGTGAAAAGACAGGCATTCTGTCAGAAAACTTCCTCTCTACTAGAACAGTTTTTAATAATGCAAGATGTGAGAAATCGAGAACAAATGAATAAAAGTAAATGCTTTTTGGTGCCTCATTTTTGTGCTGGTCTGTATTAGGGAAATAGGTGTAATGGGCTCTTTAATAAGATCTTTAAGCCCTAGTACAGACAGAAGATAGGACAGAAAGTTCCAAAGCTGTTTGCAAAGATATAATCCTGCAGGATATGTGTTTAGTTCAGTAGCATGTTGTGTGCATCTTTAGCATAATTCATTTTTGGAGGAAGAAAAGGAAACTAATTTCATGGTTGATGGGAAGGCATCGTGATTATCTTGAACTGTGTGTAGGCAAATTTAGCTCTAAAGTTTATGAAATAACCTAGTTTCATCAAGCTAATGTGTTTAGATATAAAATGTTCAGTGGTAAAAACAGTATGGCATAGGATCGTTTACAAAACAGTAAAATTTGATGTGCCTTAAGGGGGTTTCACAAAGCAAGATGTTTTCTGTTTTAGGATGGTCTTGAAATAATGCAAAAAAAATTAAGGTAAGAGATCAAAGAAAATTATGCGGTCAACAAAAGTGTTCAATTTTGCTTCATTTCACACTTTTGAGATGCTTAATGGGTGTGATGAAGAACTTTTATAAAAACTTGTAGTTTACCTGAATTGTCAGTGGCTCAGCATAGTAAATATTATTCTGATATCTAGGAATCTTTCTGGTCCTTGTTTTGTTTTGTTATTGATCTTACAAGTTCTCTAATAAGAATATGCTTAGGAGTGGGGAAACATCCAAGTGATTTTTTTTTCAGTACTCTCCCCTTAGAAATAACATAAGGTATACTATTCAGAGCCCCCCTCTACAAAACTTGCTCTGTATTTTTTCTCTTGTAAACAGCACTCCTGTCTATCATCATCCTCTCAATACAAAATTGTTCCAGTGCGTGAACTTTTCATCTTGATTCCTGTCAGTCCTGTTTTCTTAGTCCCAAATTTCTTCTTAATTAAACCAGATACCTCTTTAAATAGCTCTTTCTGGCATCCAGCCTTCAAAGGCAATTTTCTCAACCTCAAGCTAAGCTACATAACTCCTCTGAAAATCGCATGGCCAAGTCAGTTTCCCATTTTGTACTTATGAATGTCACCACATCTGTTTTGCAGGCCCACGTTGGAATGTATCTCCAGTCTCTTTCTGATTTTTAATTGAAAGTGTGCCACATAACCTATTTGACTACACTCCTCTCTGTCTGAATCATTTAACAAGTCCTTGGGCTTTTAGATGCTGGAGTGGTCCAGCTTCTGACTGGCAACCCCTAGAATTGCATGCATGTTACTGATCTCAGCCTCCATTTCCCAGAAGAAGAATCATATTCCAAGGATTGTCATTATAGAATTTTCAGTTCTTTATTAAATACTGCTGCTGCTAAACTGTACTGTCTGTGATCCACAATCATAGCTTTATTCACCGTGCCCAAAGGTCCTTCCTTCTTATATATGCTACTCAAAGGGCTCTCTTTTTCAGGCTGAGAGAGTTTCCCTGGTGTTCTTGGCCAAATATCCCCATATCAGTATAGTCTCTCTGCCATGAAGAAGGACAAGGTGATTAGAGTGAATTATCCCAGTCCCAGACAACAAAGTAAAATAGTGCTGCATTGTCAGTGTGCTCACACAGAGATGAAACCTACATACTTTTACTTCATTGCTAAATAGGATTCGTCTCCATCACCTCTAACTTCACATGCTGTTTCTATACTGCCAGGTTTCCGTTAACATTTTGGCATTTTTTTTGTCATGCACTACCCCTGACACTGCGCTATTTCGCTGTAGCCCCTCCAATTCTAGCTTTGACCTCCTCATTCAGACTTCCCTTTTTCTCAACCACCCCTCCCAGATTCTTGAAGCTGTTAATGTCTTGCACTACTTTCCCTTCTGAGACTCAGTTCTGTGCTTCTGATTTTTCCCATTTGCTGCCATTAGAACTATCTTATCTGTACTTTATTTCATCTTGTGTGCTATCCGGTTTGTATTCCATTTCCCCATCTTTTGCTGAAGTTCTTGCTTTGCTCAGTCTGCCTGTAATGCCACATCTGCATACAGCAGCTTTGTTGATCTTTTCCTTCTGACCTGTTTGCTAATGTAATGTATCACCAGTATGAAAGACAGTGGGCTCAGAGCTGAACCCTGGTGTACACCCACTCCCACTAGGAACCCCTCTGTGAGACTGAACACTTCATACTTGAGTCATTGGATCCTTGCACATAGCCTGCAGTAATTCTGCAAATATTTCTGAGACTTCAAACCACCACAGGACTGCCCAAATCAGCTTTCTTGGGACCTTGTCATGTGCTTTCTCCAGGTCTAGGAATACCCAGTTGGACTCTTTCCTCATATCTAACTTCTCAACTGTCTCTCTCACTACAAACATTGGGTCTGTTGTGCAACTGAATTTGAACTGCTCATCTGCGTTCTACTGCTCTGCGTATTGTTTATCAGTCACCCTTTCCAGAACTTTCATGCAGTCTGACAGGAGTTTGATACCTCTGCACTGTCTATAGTTGTGGATGCACCCCTTTCTTCTTGTATACTGGTAGCATTGTCAGTTATGTTGACTATTATTCCTTTTGTATTTTCTTAGCATTGTAACAATGGTTTCAACGTTGTTCTTGTGGTCTATTTGTTGTGCTATTTCAGGATGAACTTGAAAATGGTCAATCTTAAATTAAAATAAAATTATTTAGCCCATTATTGCTCCCACCAGGATAAACTGCACACAGACCAAACCAAACGCATGTTAACAAAGTGCAGCAAACACATACATCTGTAGATAAATACATATTTTTTATTTCCACTGTTTGTAATTTGGACTGAGTGAAATGCCCACCCATATATATCCTTTTGGTACAGAATTATTAAACTCCTCAACTTAATGGACCTGATCTCATTTGTTCCCTTGTGATGGGGGTTCATCCACAACTCTGGGGGTGACAGCCATCCAGTAGGGCCATCATTCAGGTGCTATGAGTGTCCCTTATGCCCTCACTGACATCCCAGCTATCATGGCAATTTTAATCACCCTAACTCCACTACTGGGTGCTGGAGACATGTGATTTACTTCACCTTGGAGGCCCTCAATGCCTCCTCCTTGTAGGTGTATACTTTTTCATACCCATTAAGAAGGTTATCACCAAGTGGGGTCTTGGTATACCAGATGCTTGCCCCTGCCCACAGTTTGCATCATCTTCTTTACTGCAGTGGACAGTAGCATTCCATGGTACGTTAAGTCCTGCCTGTCCAACCCTGACACTTCCATCAGGCACTTAAGCTACAACTCAAACTCAAATCGACTAAGTTGCTGTCAGGGCTCGCCATGCCTACGTCATAAAAGCTGGCAAGTACTACTAATTTTTCAAAATGGCCATAAACACGGGTGTTTTCGTTTTTGATCTCTACCCGAGTGGGTAAAGCAAGAGTCTTTTTTTGTCACAATGCAAATGCCAAGTTTCCACTAAAGTGTACTCTTTCTTGCTGGGGTGTTTAATGAATTGCTTAGCTTGACATATTAAGTAGATTATGTACTTCAGATTTTCTGCTTCATGACTGAATTATCTCAATTATTATCCAGTACTGTTTCTCTGTATCTCTGTGCTACAGCTTCAGGGGATGTGTCCACTCCTTCCCTGCCTAACCAGTGTACAGCAGAAAGATCAGTGCTTAATGCACAAAGTAGACATTGCCTTTTTGTATTTAACTCCTACAATGCAAGAGAAAATAGGCTTTATAATGCTTCTGCTAGATGTTCGGTAACGCATCATTCTGCAGTTCAACGATAAAATTCTGCAGCTCAGAGCTTGTAACTCTCAGGGGGAGGAAGTTGTCCAACATTTAGCATGAGCTGTTACAGCTTTGTCACGTTATTTTATCAATTTTTGTAATGCTGCCCTGCACTGGGCTTACAACTACCCCAGAAATGTAGTAGGAGCACTCACCCATGTAAGTGTCTTCCTTTGTCTGAGGCGGTAGGTGTTCCAGCCTGCTAAGTAAGTGTGTAGCACAGCATGGGTATACGACTCCAGTTTCTGGAGAGCTTTGAATGATCCTAATGGACAGCTTTAGCATTTGACTGTGAGGTTTGCCTGACATTTGCCATTTGATTTGAAAATAAACTCAGTATATTATAGTTCTGTATCTGTACAGCCGCGAAGGAATGCTGACCTACATTTAAGAATCTGTTAACTGTGACCTGTTTTTTTTTTTTTTTAATGTATATCCATCTGTGTCCCCTGCTGCTCCAAGCATTTACTTTTAATTGACACATCAGGATGGCTGGGCTGTTGTCACATTTAGGGGTGTTGAGGTAGCCAAAAACAACCAACAGTGAGTGATACCATAACAGAGCTGTAGTGTAGTGTAATCAAATATATTTTTGTTTCAGTTTGTAGGTTCTTTCTTAAGTCAGAAAGTAATAAAACCTAGTCTACCAAACTACTGTGTTTGCCCGCTAATAAATGTATTGAATGGTATCAGCTGCAACTTTCTAGTTTTTAGAAATTTAATTTTGCATTATTTTCTGCTTACATTGATCATGTGCAGATGTCTGCCTTTCTTTTCATTAAGAACAGGTTGGTTCTTTCTTACTGAAATTATCTCAAATTACACTTGGGGTCAGAGAATAATCTCTTTTCCAGATCTGGAGGTCTGGTTAAGAGGTAGCACACATCTAAATTTTTTATTAAGCTGTATATTTCATTGTGAATTTTGCATCCAATGTCGCTGTCCAGCTGGGCATGAGATCTAGAAATAAAAGGGGTTGAAAAGTTTAGTACTGTTATAGGTAGCTTTTAAGTCACTGATGAAACCTTATGTACATATTTCAAAATACATGTTAACATTATGATGCATTGTTTGACTTTAATCTTTCTGTATTCATGTCTACCCCTCCTTATGAGCGCATAAATTACTTCTGTAAATTCAGTTTGTGTAATCCATTAGGAGGAATAAGTCACTGCAGTCAGTGCCATGCAGGCACTTTTACTAGCTATGGCATATATAGTCATATGAAATTTTACATTTTATATAATTATGGGGATTCCATTATAACTCGCTTGTGGCTTTTACCATGTCCTTTCACTGGTAGTTTATATAGCTTTTTTACCCACTGGTGGTATGTCATTCTACCTTTGAAAAGATTGCTCTAGAGGTTTAGCACATTTAACTAGAAGCATCTCTAACTGCAGTTAGCTCGCCACAGTCCAGGATGTGATTCTTATAACTTCCATTTAACTTGTTGTGTGACTCAGCAATTCATTGAAGCTGATAGTGCTCCTGATTCACCCCTGAAAAGGGAATGTTTTCCAAGTGGGCATACCAGAGGAAATTCCGTTTGCTTGTCTGCTCTGTTTTTCTGGCAGGAAATCAATCCTAGCTTTGTTCTGAGAACCTCAGTCCAAAAAATACTTGAGCAAATACTCCCCAGAATATATCCTCCCATGTTCTCATCCCCACCCCCACCCCAGTATGCAAACACCTGCTTGATGGACTTACTAGTAGAAGAAATTATGACATTGTAAAAGTGCCAGACATATTACATCTGACAGAAGTGGAGTCATGATTCAGACTGTTTGTGGTCTCCAGACTAATTTTTGTGTTTCCGCTAGTCTTTTGTGGTCTCTAGTCTGAGTTTTGTGTTTCTGCTAGTCGTGGCTAGAGGTGTTATTTATTTATTTATTTTTTGTAAATCTGATTGTACCTATCTTATTAAGAAAATGAGCATTAGTGTAAAGGCCAAGGGTCATATTGGTGGTTACAAGGATTGTAGTTTTCTGAATCTATTAGAATAACTTTGACACTCCCTGTAGCAGTTTCTGAATTAGAC
Organism: Protopterus annectens; assembly: GCF_019279795.1. Classification (NCBI taxonomy): domain Eukaryota; kingdom Metazoa; phylum Chordata; order Ceratodontiformes; family Protopteridae; genus Protopterus; species Protopterus annectens. The sequence goes on from NC_056744.1 coordinate 619,383,878, forward strand.
TGCTCATCCTAGGTCTCCGTCATGATGCCTTGTACGAAGCCCTGCCTTAACCCCACTCTCGACCGTTGACATCAGCGTCTCCAGTTAATATATGCCAACAGTGTGTAATTAAGTAAAAAAAAAACAAGTAAAACACTTAACAGTAATGAATAAATATGCAGATATATGTTTAAAAGTCATTACTTGCAGTGCTACTAAATACATAAACCTGTGTAAACTTTTCAAGTGGATGATGTACTACAGGCTTTGAGATGGGGTATTCACTTTTTCTCATTCTTGGAGTTAGTATATTTAAGTAGGCAAGTGGAGGTACAAGGGAAATCTCCTTTCCCCTCTCCATAAACAAATGCTTTTAACATGTTATAGCTTCCTGGTTCCTGACTATGCCTACGCTTGCCATGGCAGTCAGAGCGAGGCTTACTCATCTGTCAGTCACAGAATCAGTGTCTAGCCCTATGCATAGTCAGTTGCAGGATGCTGATGTTTAATTACTCTGAACTGTTCATTCTTAGAGTGTGTCAGTAATAAACTTAAGACTGGGCTGTTGCTCTGTTTTCCTAACCTGCACAACAACATAGTATGGAAGGATGAGACATAATGGTAGCTACAATCATACACATGTCAACACTAGGGGGTACAGGGGCGTTCATGAATGTACTGCGATATGTGTACATCACATTAACTTTTTGGAATTCAGAGACACATGCCAACACTACAGAGTACAGGGGGTTCATGAATGTACTGTGATAGGTACACATCACATTAACGTTTTGGAATTCAGAGACAGCCCCAACAGTGTGGTCTAGCATGAAGACATGCAGCACCCTATGGCTCTGTGGCCATGCATGACTCTGTTCAGGGGAGAGTGATATGGTAGTTAGGCATGTGCCCTGTCGCACAAAAATGCTGCAAGGAAGGCATCTACACACCACGTGATTCAGGAAATTGCTTGGATGTGTAGATCAGTGTTATCAACCCCATCCACATTGCAATAGTGAACATGGCCAAAAAGCTGAGTTCATCTACTGAAAATTATAAAGTAGTTTGGGGATGGAGGGCAGAAAAACACTGTGGATAATACAGTTGTGCCTTAAAGGCACCCCCTGAAGTACCAGGGATCGGGGGTGGGGAGAAACACTAACCACCAGGGATAATACAGTTGTGCCTTAATGGCACCACCAGAAGTACCAGGGATTGGGGGTGTGGAGGTGGGGGGGAAACACTAATCACAAGGGATAATACAATTGTGCCTTAATGGCACCACCAGAAGTACCAGGGATTGGGGGTGGGGTGGGGCAGAAACACTAACCAGCAGGGATAATACAATTGTGCCTTAATGGCACTATCAGTAGTATCGGGATCAGGGGGTGGGGGGATCCACTAGCCACCACAGATAATACCGTTTTGCTTTAATGGCAGCAACAGCAGTTTGGGGATTTGGAGGTCTAAGGAAATGCTAGCCACTGGTGATGATAATGCAATTGTGCCATAGCAGCATCTATGACAGTACAGGGATTGGGGTAGAAGGAATCACTGGACACCAGAGAGTACTCTAAACCCTTGTGCATTAACAGCACTAAACAGTACTTCAGCTGATATAGGTTGGGGAACCACTAGATAGGGGAATTAAAGACAACTCAGGGAAAGATACAGGGACTGAAGTGTGTGTGTGTGTGTGTGTGTGTGTGTGTGTGTGTGTGTGTGTGTGTGTGTGTGTGTGTGTGTGTGTGTGTGTGTTTGAATGTATACTTATGAATGGGAGAGTGACTGGAGAGGGGGTTGCTTATGCCTATACAGTGGAGCCACAGCACATATGCACACCTGCACATCATAGGTATAACTATGATTCAGAGCCATAAAACTTGGGTGACAATGAGATCTTTCCACATCATGGCCAACGTGTCTAAATCACAAAACACTGAATCATGGGTGCAGAGCCTTTTCAGCATGAAACATAGGCTCATACTAGGCCCTTTAATGACTTCCCAGGTACTTGTTTTCATTTATGCTCCTGAGTTGACTAAGGTGCCTGAATGGACTGTTAGATGAAAGAATATCCTGGAATGGCTGTTACAATATTAGTTTTTTTTGTCTCTTTTCAGACTTGCAATTTTCCTTAAGTAATTCACAAGTTCACACAAGGGGTGTCATTCTATAATCTCACATTCTTGTGTTCCATTCGACCTACATTGCCTAGCCATGCTGCACTGAGAAAAGTAATATCAACTTTGTTGACCGATGATGGATGAGAAGTTGTTAGGCCATCTAGTCTTGCATGTTTCCCACTTGTTGCTGAACCCCATTTTAATTACTGTACTGCTACGCTTTGCATTCTTGAATTTTTCCTCCCATTACTAATTCCGCTTCCCACCTGTTGAACTTGTCCCAGTCATGTTCCACTCTCCTCCTCAGAAAAAAAGTACTTCATAGTATTTCATTGCTCGGTTATCTTATTCTTGAGATCAGGGTGTGGATCAGAAGTTGAGCAATGCAGCTCTGCTCAACCTTGTCCTGTGATGTAATGTTCGCTGTTCTTGGGAGCTTTGCACACACCTGGTCAACTGGTCAAGATTTTTATTAAATGACAGTGGAATGCTGCTAGATGCTTTACAAACAGAGGTATAGCTATATAGTGTTTTCTGTGAACTCTTTGCCCAGAAATTGTGTTTGCTGGGAGTCTAAGCCTGCAATGCAGAGTTGAAAAGATCTGTGATTCAGCATTTTGTCTTTTTAAGACTCGCCCTTTTTCGCTTTGTTTTAGTAAACCTAATCCTGGTTTTTAAATCGATGGGGAGATTCTTAACCATATGTTCTTTCCAGACTGTAGGTAGACATTCTCTCTGTGCAACAAAAGGATTATTGTAAAATCCATAGGGTCCGTAAGAGTAAATCTTCCCAATTTAGAGTTGCCAGATTGCTAATTCCTCTGAGCCTATTTAGAACAGAAATGTGGTGAGCTGCATCTGAGATTCTGGTCCTCAGAGCACATCTTAAGACACATTGCCAGTGCAGTACAGTTGCCAAGAAACTCTGGAAACTATCCAGATTAAGATTTTAAATGCACCATATTTGAAGGAATGCTTTAATTGGAAAATTTGTTTTAGATGTAGTAAACTTGACCTTTTAAGGGGAGCACAAAATTTAAATGTAAATATTTGGTGTTACTGAATATTTATTTATTCACTTGCATATGTATTTATATCCATCCCTACACACATGCACATGTACATGCACGTGCATTTAATGTAGGCTTACAATTGAACAATTTTTAAAGACTGTTACTTTTCTAGTTAACCACTTCATGACATACAGTATAGTTGACAGCACCATTTTAGTCCTGTATCCATAACAAGTATTGCTCCCTGCGTTGTGCATCCAACAAGATTCATTAACTGTTTCACCGTAACTGAATAGAAAGTTATACTACAGTACTAATATTACAAAGCTGCAATCAGCCCTTCAGAGTGCTATACCACAGTACTGCTAGTGTAATGCTGCATTCAGTGTGAAAAGATGCAGCAAAACACTGTTATGGTAATGTAGAATTCAGTCCTAGAAAGTATGAGACCATAGTACTGATACTGTAATTCTGTATTCACTCCTACAAAGTGCTACATCACTATATTGATACTGTAATGCGGTAGTCAGTCCTACAAAGTACTGCACCATAGTACTCATAATATAATAATGCACTCAGTCTGAGTAGATACTACAAAACAGTAATGATACTGTAATGGTTAATTTATTCCTGCAAAGTGCTATCTACACCACTACATTGATACTGTAATGCTACATTTGTGCAAAGCATACACCACAGTGCTGCTATAACAATGCTGCATTGTTTCCCCAAAATGTACACCACAGTACTAATACTACAATGCTACACTCAGTCTTAGAATGTATATCTCTCAACTGTTCAGATTTTGGCAGAATGTCCAGATTTTCGATACATATTTGATCTGTTCCTCATAAAATTTATGATGCAAATCACTGATGATTGGTCACTAAATAATGACCACCATTTGAATTTCAGGCTTCATATAATTCAGAAAATGCATACAAATACACGCTATTCTACAAATACTTTGTTTATAAGAGCAATTTTTTAAATCTGTTCCTATGTGTGGGCCTTATTTATGGCTTTGTCCAGCTTTATTGTGTCAAAAGATTGAGAGGTATGTTAGAATGTGCTGCACCATAATACTAATAATATAATGCTGTATTCCATCCTAAAAAGTACTATACCTCAGTACTAACACTGTAATGCTGTACTCAGTCCTAAAAAGTGCGGTACCACAGTACTAACACTGTAATGCTATATTCCAGCCTAAAAAGTGCTATACCACAGTACTCGCACTGTAATGCTGTATTCCATCCTAAAAAGTGCTATACCACAGTACTAACACTGTAATACTGTACTCAGTCCTAAAAAGTGCTGTACCACAGTACTAACACTGTAATGCTATATTCCATTCTAAAAAGTGCTATACCACAGTACTAACACTGTAATACTGTATTCCAGCCTAAAAGTGCTATACCACAGTACTAACACTGTAATGCTATACTCCGTCCTAAAAAGGGCTGTGCCACAATACTAGTGCTGTAATGTTTGTTTCAGTTATATGAAGTAGCCACCACAGTATTGATACCATAATACTGCTTTCATTCCTGGTGCTACAACACAGTATTGTTACTATAATACTTCATCCAGTTCTGGAAAGTGCTACACCATAGCAATGATACTGTAATGTATTCAGTCTGATAAGGTACTGCGCCACAGTACTGATACTGTATTCAGTCTGAGATTGTTCTACACCACAGTACAGATACTTTAATGTTGCACTCAGTCCTGTAGAACACTACACCACTGTACTGATTCTGTCATGCCACATTCAGTCTTACAAAGAGTACATCATAGAACTGATGCTGTAATACTGCATTGATTCATACAAAGTGTACACTACAATGCTAATACTCTAGTGCCACATTCATTTCTAGAAAGCATGCAGCACAGTACTGTAGTGCTGCACTGATTCCTACATAATGTACAAAACAGTACTGACACTGTAATTTACCCCTAGAAAGTACCACTGTACAATACTGATGCAGTAATGCAGTATTAAGTCCTAAAAAGTACTACATCACAGTACTGATAGAGTGACTCTACATTCGGTCCTAGAAACTGCTACACCACACTACTGATGCAGTAATTCTGAGTTCAGTCCTAGAAAGTGCTATACCATGTTACTGATACAGTAATTCTGCATTCAGCCCTAGCTCCCTCAGTCTCATGGAATGTGGTGGAAGGTGAAGGTGTCATACAGCCTGTCATTTCACAGTTTGTTGAGCCTGGAAAACGGAGCATTCAATCTGCTAAAGCTAATTCAAGTTACCTTGAGGTTTGGCTGACTCACAGATGAATGGGAACCAAAAAAAGACCTATGGATTGCCATTTCAGTCCTTCAGGCTTCACTGAATGAGCTTTGAAGATTTTGCCATTGGTTTACTGTCCTGTACCCTTTATTTACTTATTTATATAGCATTTGTTTACTGGGAAAGTCTAGCTTGGAATGAAGCTAGTTTTCAGCAGAGGCCTGGGGAGAAACGCTTCAGATGCATGTCTTTGAAATGTGGGAGGAAACAGGAGCACACAGAAGAAACCCACACGAAGGCAGGGAGAACATGCAGACTCCGCACAGAAGGTACCCCAGTCGAGAATCGAACCAGGGAACCTTTTGCTGTGAGGTGACAATGTTTACTGCTGCACCACTGTGCCATCCGTAGTCATATAGATTCAGTGTCAGTTTACAGCTTTGACATCATATAATACTGCATTTATTCTTAAATCTGTCAACAGTAAATTTCAAACTAAGTGCAGTCAGCGCATAGCTCAGATGTTCAAACTGAGTACAGCAGCCCACTGAAGACTATTGCTGAGCTGCAATGTGAATGCTTACTTGTAGACAGTGGGTACCAGCTGGAGTGTTCATGAATAATTAATTACACCATTGTAACTAGGCAGGGTCCATCCCCTGCTGCATTTCTTTGCTTCCAGCAGCCTGACATTGTGATGACATCGGACAGGGGGCGTGGACTGCTGTACACCTCAGTGTATGGCTGGGAATGCACATTTATTATATTCTAATAATAAACAGCGTAACAACAGAATCTCAATACAGCTGCACATAGTTGTGGTTACAAGAACTGGATACATGGAGTATTACTGTACAATAATCAAAAGGAAATGTGCTGCCATCTTTCTCAGCATGCAATTCAAGGTCACAAGTGCAGCTTAGTGTTGCAGAAAAACTTTTATGAATTTGGATAGTGCAGCCAAGTCCGGTACTAAATGCACATAGTTTGCACTGAGGTGCAAACTATTTACGTTAAGCAGCAATCTTTTTAATGGATTGCTATTGGACATGCTTGCCCAGTGATAGCTGAAACTGTCTCTTACAGATATAAGTGTGGATCTTGTAGCTATAAATGCAAGCTTTCCTGAATCCAGCTTCATGTCATATTGCATTAGGAATGAAAGAAGCAGTATGGTACATTCATTCTGGTAAAGCAATGTAAAGGAAGGGAAAGCAGCATTAAGTACATAAATCTTCCCAGGTCTCCACTGAAAAAGGGTCTTTCTAGGCCAAGTCAGACTAACTCAATAAACAAATGTCAAATAAATAAATACATTTAATTAATAATTAATTAATACGGTTGTTAGTGTGACTATGTTAATGTTTATAATAAATGTTGCCCTATATTACAAGTATTAAAAGAACTCATTGGTTAATTAGCAGGTCTGTATCTTGGCTGCCCTGGTCACTGTGACAGGACACTGTATTACTGTGCTGGTGTGATTAGTGAGTTTATGGCAATAAGTTCACAGCTGGATTTGTGCGAGACTGGAAGGTAATAAGTGAATGTCTTGATAATACATACGTACAAATATTTCAAGCATGGGCATTAATGCCCTTCTAGCTTGCCAATATACCAAAACACTTGTTCCCATAATAAGTGTCCAGGCTGTTCTTAAAGATATCTAAGCTAGTGCTTGATTTAATGTAATTTGGTAGACTGTTCCATGCATCAGCTACTCTGTCAGAGAACCAATTAGTACACTTCTCATTCCTATAAAACCTTCTACATAGGTTGTCTGATGACTCTCTAGTACTTTTTGATAACCCCAAACATTCCAAGAGGTAGCCATCTCTAAATACCCTATATACCTGAATCAGATCACATCTTGGATATCTGTAAGAGACACTGTACAAGTTCAGATATTTTAGTCTTTCATAATAATTTAAATTTTCACATCCATGGATGCCCTTAGTATATTTCCACTATACTCTTTCTAGTTTACTCATGCTTATTTTCTTATAGGGCTTCCATATTGTTATTCCATACTCATGTTTGGGTCTAATGAAACTAGCAAACAATGACTTCACCATTTTAGATTTTCTAGACTTTATAAATCGTTTTATACATTTTTATGTATAACTATCATTAACCAATTGGTTGATATGATTAGACAAACTCATAGCTAGATCTACCCATATACCCAGGTCCTTAAATCCGTCTACAGTTTCTTTCACTGTGTGCTGTATTAAAATTCCCCTTTCAATTTATGTCTCCCAAATAATGACATAGAAATTGAAGAAACCTAACAAGTCTTCAAACTGACTGTGTTCAAAAGGTAGTATCTGTCCAAGTAGATGTCCTTTGTTGTTGTTGTTTTTACAAATCCCTTTTATTATTTATTTATTGTACATTTGTTGACTGGGAGTGTCAGGCTGAGCTATTGCCCCTTTTCAGCGGAGGCCCGGGGAGAAAAGCTCCAAAGATGAGCAATAGACTAAAAATAGCAATACAGTTACATTTCAGTAAAAATGGCAATATAGAATTTTGGTAGTTTAAAATATGTAAGCTTCTGTAACCTATATTGTATTATACTGTTCTTGGAGCTTTTCTCCCCGGGCCTCCACTGAAAATGGGCACTTCATGGCCCAGTGGACTTCCCCGGTAATCAAACTGAAATAAATAAATAAATAATAAATAAATATATGTATATTATCGACAGATAAAACAGTACTATGAACAAAAAGGAGAATGTTAAAATATAAGGTTTTGTATGCAGAGTAACAGAAACTTAAAAGGTTACATAAGAAGGGAGCAGAGTATAGAAGAGGCTTTGGAGGTTGCATAGGATGAAGTAGTTAATGGTAAGTTTTAATAAGTTTATTTGACTGTACTATAAAGGTAGGTAATAATCGGGGAGGGCGAGTACAATGGCAGGACCAATGTTTTTTAAAGTGGTCTTTGGTTGCTAGCTTAAATTGTTTGGGGTGAGTGAGGGTCCTTATTTCTAGTGGGAGTTTGTTCCACGCAATAGAGGGATGGTAACTATATAAGTTGCACCCTGTGTTGGATTTGGGTTTATGGATTTTTAGTAGGTCTTGGGCTGAGCTTTGGAGAAGTGTGGTAGGGGAATAGTGAGAGATGAGTGAAGATAGACTTGGGCAGAAATCAGGCTGATATAGGGGGTCTATATCATATGAGCGAATCGCACAAATTGCAAACACTCATCATATCTAACGTACCGGACCTCTAAGTGCTTTTTCTGAGATCACGGTACAGGGAAGAATGGGATATTTGCCCTTTCCTCACTGTAGTGTGATCTCGAAGTTGTGTTGTGGAGGGTTTGGATTATTAAGGTTATGCCAATTAATGTTTATGTCCCCAAGAAAGATAGTTTCATTAAGGAAATTTAGGGAGAGATATAACAGTATACATTCCATTAAGGGGATGTTGTCCCCTGGTGGAATGTATATGGCTACTACTGTGATGGTAGTAAAGTCATTGGGTTTGAGGTTTGCTGTTAGAATTTCAGCAGGTGTGAAGGAGGGAACTGGTCCTTTAGGAAGGAAGAGTGAGGTAGAGTAAGCTAAAGCAACACCTCCTTTTTTCTTTAAGCGATCCTGGCGAAGTATATTATAACCTGGAGGAAGAATGTCTTTTATCTTGGTTTTGAGGTTTAAGCCAAGTTTGTACAAATGTACCTATTCCTAGACACACACTTCTGCTGCCCCCTTTCTTGACAAACTTGAATTTGCTCCCACAAATGTTGTTGACTACTAGACTGCTACAGATAAAGCCTACCAAAGCAGGTTTGGTTTAATGGGGAGAAAGAAATCTAGTATATTTGGAAATGGGGTCCACATGAATGGAATCACAGTGAAAGGCATTTATTATGCTCCTATTTTGTACATGAAACATGAATTGATACCCTTCAATATGGCCTATGTCAAGATACCTTGCATGGGAAATAGCCCGTTCCTGTTTTGGGGAGTTTTAACTTGTTTCACATAGTCTGATGTACCTATCAAGGAGGAACTTGTATCATTATACGCTGTGTCCTTGGTTACACTGGCTAACCCCAAAGTGAAATGAGTGCAGGTCTGAATGCAAGACACAGGTTTTGTGAATGTAAATCCAGCTGCAAATGACATATCAAACCATATCACATTTTATATTCAGCTCTTTTTTATAGCGAGTCATCAATGGAGATTTCATCATCATGGCTTTTTCACAGAGTTATAACTGACCTTTCTTGTTGCAATCAATAATATATCAACGGCTGGTCATAAAAACTACGTAACTCTCTTCTTTTATAATGGTGTTACAAAATAAGGTTAGCAGATGACAAGCGTGTTTTTTATCTAAGCCTTGGAGTTTGCGTCAGTAACCAAGGGCTGTTTCTCTACCTTTGCAAGATAAATCTGAACTGAAGGAGCTGAACAATTATTGTGTTTTCTTGCAACATAGTTTAGTGAAAGAAATTATAGAATTTATACAGAAGTAGTGTGAACAGATTAATGTGTAGCAGGCATGATTGTAACTAACAAATTAGTTTCCTTAATGTAGTTTGACTGGCAACTGAAGTGCATAGATATACTATATTGTTATAGCAAAAAAAAATAGACTCAGCTTACTGTGCTGCTGTTAACCAGTGAAATAATGTTAAAATTACAGTGGGTAGGTGAATTCATCACCAATGAGCAACAGGAAAGAATGGCTTTTCTTTCTACATTAAAAGTGGCTTCATATCTTACCAACGTGTTACTTTCTGAGATGTACTTTACAAGTATCTATGACGTCACTTTTCAGAATTAATCAACTGTACTACCCAAGGATCCAGCAATCTGCCGATTGCCTCTTGAAATGGCCCACCACCTACACCACAGGTTCTAGTAGAGGTTTTCCTCCATGTTTACTGCCTGTAAAGAAATGTTATTAATTGTGCTAAATGTTGCAAGTTAAAGGGAGTCTTAAGCACTGACTTCCCAGTATATGAAAGCATGATTGGCCTACGTGTGTCTGTACTACACACACCTTCATGCCAAATCATCATGGCAGGGCAATCTCTGAAATGGAAATGGTTACCATGTGGTGTACACCTTGTTCCATTGTTTATAAAAACTGACTTGTATTTAACAATACAGTTTTGAATAACTGAAGTAGTTGTTTGAAACCAAACCTTTTTTTTTTTTGGGGGGGGGGGCATTGTTTATAGCACAAAGGTGTAATGCCCTTTGGAAAAGTCTTACCCTTGTACCTGTAGTACAATGCTCAGGACATAAGCATTTTGCCACTGATATAAGTCTGAATTACTGATTTACTGAATAAACTGTTCATGCAATTTTTTTTATTGGGTAGATTATGCATAATATGGGTGTAAGAACTTTGGCGTATACTACATGAGGAGTCTGAGATTTCAGTTATTCAGAATACTCCCCTTATTTTGAGGTTTGCCAATCTTTGAGCTCATATATGCGAGTAAAAGTCTGGTGGAGTTGGGGAAGCTGACCTGTAAAAATACTAAATGGCATTTCAGAAAGTTTTGAGACTTTTTATTTGGCAGTTGTGCTTTATTTTTCACAGTTGTATGACTTGCTTTTACAAATCTTGTATTTCTTATTGGGAGTCTGTTTATTTCACAATGAAGGTGTATACCAAGGTTACAATGCAATTTTAAACCACAAACAAAAGCTGTAATTGTGAATAGTGTATTTTGTAGCCATATGGCAACTCTTTCATGTATTTGTTGCCCATGTTACTTGGTAATTTAAACATTTGCTTATACTTCCTTTTTGCTAGACTCTCCCAAAGTAATTAAAATGAATAAATAATCCCAATCCATCCGAGCAACACGCTCTAGGGACCTAAACCTTGTCACCACAATAAACGGAACATGCTGGAGGGATAGATTCCTGTCCCAGATATTTCCCATACTCTGGAACAGACTACCTATCTATGTCAAACAGAGCTCCTCATTAGCACTCTTCAAGAAAAATCTTGATGATTGGATGGGTAATAGGAAATTCACCCTGGGGATCACTTCTCTGGCTCTGCTTGACAGGGGTACAGGAAAATAATTTTCTTGGGTGGCGAAAGCCAGGGTACCTTTTTGGCTAGGCTTGTAAAGGCCCCAGGGCCAATAGCCTAGTACCAACCTATGAACCTATTCAGGACAGATCTGGAGTATCTCTCTCAACTGCACCTCATTTGTAGTAACAGCTTTTCATTGGGTACCACAAAAATTCCATTTTGCTTTGAAAGAACTTGCCATGTATTCATGTTAAGTTATATTTCATTAAACATCTATGTTATGTAGTATAAAAATAATAAATATTGTTCCATCAGAAATAGTTTTAGGAATACAGGAATGCAGTTTAAGTATCATGCAGGCATTTATGTTGAAGTAGTTTCCTTATTTTGCTTGTTTGCTTTGTATTATGAGAGGCACCGTTCCATATTAGGGGGAGACTGTGTTATGAGAGGCACCGTTCCATATTGGGGGGAGACTGTGTTATGAGAGGCACCGTTCCATATTGGGGGGAGACTGTGTTATGAGAGGCACCGTTCCATATTGGGGGGAGGCTGTGTTATGAGAGGCACCGTTCCATATTGGGGGGAGACTGTGTTATGAGAGGCACCGTTCCATATTGGGGAGACTGTATTATGAGAGGCACCGTTTCATACTGGGAAGACTGTGTTATGAGAGGCACTGTTCCATACTGGGGGAGAATGTGTTATGAGAGGCACTGTTTCATACTGGGGAGACTGTGTTATGAGAGGCACTGTTTCATACTGGGGGAGACTGTATTATGAGAGGCACTGTTCCATACTGGGGGAGAATGTGTTATGAGAGGCACTGTTTCATACTGGGGAGACTATGTTATGAGAGGCACTGTTTCATACTGGGGAGACTATGTTATGAGAGGCACTGTTCCATACTGGGGGAGAATGTGTTATGAGAGGCACTGTTCCATACTGGGGAGACTATGTTATGAGAGGCACTGTTCCATACTGGGGCGACTGAAGACTGAGATGGTTTGATCATGCATTGCATCACTTTATGCACCGGCTTCTACTGGACTAGTTCTCTTTATTGCATACTTGCATAGCTTTAAATTCTGCCTGAATTTGTAGAAAGTTTGTAATTTTATTTCATACTTTTGATGTTTTCCTTACAAAGTTTTTGATTTTTGTGGGAAATCATGGGAAATTAGTCGATAGTACCAGAAATTAGGTATCCATACTTTGTATAAAGAAAATGCATGTTGATGCAAGATTTTGTTTATATGCACTTTGTTGACTGGCTTATTCCACCTAGGCCAGTGGCCTCTTTTCAGGGGAGACCTGAGATGTTATTCATACTGTTGCTTTATCAACTTTATATGTGAATTAAAGTAATTTTTATAAAATTATCCCTAATTTTGGGCCTTTGCCCCCCCCCCCCACATTATTTTTCTCTGCTCTTGATATTTTCGCAGTGAGGTTGAGAGCTGTGCAGCTTAAACAGCCATAGTGCTGCGCATGGAATAGAATAAAGTAAACATCCCTCTTACCGCAGTGTAGTACGGATTAGCATGTTGGCACACAGATGATCAGTATAAAACCACTTTATTACTGTCTATTCATGTATAAAGCAATACTGAGGGGTGATATCCAAAGTATTCTCTGTGTGATACTGAATGACTTGTCCACTTTTATATATATATTTTTTTCATGCTTTGGTTCCTTACAAAAGCAGACCTCTGGATTTGTAGAAGGGGTTCCTACCTTTTCATCCCTGACCCTCTTGCCTCTCAGCCCAGGCATATTTGGTGGTATTAGACAGATATGCAGTTACATTCGTGCCTTATATGATACTGGCCTGAGCAATGATGCACAATCTGAGTGAGAGGTTGGAAAATGTGTTGAATCAGAACTAGCAAATCTATGGGCTTTGTTCCCTCAAAGAGCAAGGAACATTTAAAACAAACGATACCTTATCAGGTCAAAAGCAGAAAGATGCGGGAGTTGTGTAAAATGTCAAGGCCTTTATCACTGTTCGAGATAGTTAGCAGGCCTACTGTTTCCCCATTTTGTATCCCTGAAAATGTGTTCACACATACTTTTGATATTACATTATGATGAGATTGGTGGGAACATTTCATAGATCCATATAGTGTTATTTTGCCATTTAAGCATATCAGTGCATTACATGAACATTCAATAATAGCTTGAATGTAAGAAACCATTCTATGACATGAGGTTGTCTTGGCCTGGTCAAAATGTCCACTTTACTCAATAAAATAACAGTATTGCAAGATTTCTTTCAACAGATCCGTGAAATATCTCCTCACTTGGCATGCTGTGATGCCACAAACATGTAATTGTCAAACTGGAAGACAGTATGAGCTTATAAAAGTATGGAACAGCCAAGTCATTAACAAAAGACGTGGTTCTAACACTTTGTACAGTATTGTAAAACTGGACTTAAAAATGTTGCTTTGTTTTGGTCCTCACAGCTGTGCTCTGAAAAGCACTGCATGTCTTTTTTTTTAAACAGACCGTGTTGGTATGCTATATTTCACTAGAGGGAGAATATGATATAAAGCTGATTGCAGAATCATTTCTTGTGCATGTTTTAATGTTGTGTTGAAGAGTTATTATAAGTAATGTGTAAATTGCTTATGTCCTTATGAAATTTCTTGAGTCTTTAAAACTGTTGCTTCAGGTTCACAACTTTACAAAGAAATTTTTGTAAATTCATCAAGAAAGGAAGAAAAGATAGTGTAATGGATTTTAAGCAGTAGTTCTTTCCAGAGTGTTTTCTCCTCTGTCCCCTTCATCTTGTACATGGCATTATCACTGTGATGTGGTGTGTGGAAAGCTTCTTACATTGATAAGGTGTCTAATAGTCTTGCACTGCATCACCATTAGTACTCTGAACTTACCGACTGTAATATTGAAGTAAATTCCAAAGAAGCGCACACTTCTGTTCCTAAGCAGTAATTGTTGCTACAACAGTAGTGGAATTTGAAGGGGAGGGGGAGTTACATCTGTGAGTCAGTTGCTATTCCACAGATCATGATTACTAGGAACCGTGGCAACTGATAGAATTCACATTTTATCGGGTCACAAAACAAATTTGTTTGACTGAAAACTCATTTTCCCAAATCATGATTAGTAGAACACCATACCCAGGAAAGTACCTTGGAAAGTGTTATTTTAAGGGCAAATCACCATTCTTTACAAATGTGTGTGTGTGTGTGTGTGTGTGTGTGTGTGTGTGTGTGTGTGTGTGTGTGTGTGTGTGTGTTTGGGGGTTAACTCCCCAAAACCACTTTACTTAAATGTATATTGATTACATGGTCACACAGCTGTGGAGAAAGACTGCACACATTGAATCACTGCTGTCACAATTTCTTTGCTGTTGTGATCTGCAGGATCAGCTGGATGGCCCCTGTTCTTATACCCAATTGACCTATTTCTTCATCTGCTGGTGCGAGAGCCCTCTGGCCCATTCTTTCCCTGTTAGAGCTGAGATCAGGTATTGGAAAGCATGTCCGTCTACAGATCCTGAGGACACTTCTGTCCCCTCTCCCTCATCAATCTGCAAGCACCACTGTAGCTGTCTCTGGAGGTACATACAGACTTCAGCATGTGCACAATCTCCCAACGAAGCAGCATGCCACCTTTAGTGCGGGCACACTGAGCTCTTTGCTCTTCCGGAAGGTTTCATCAATGCAGCAAGCCAAGTTGCTTCCCTCCTCCCAGGGTGGGTAACCCAGTATCAGCTACCTGCTACCATTCTCCTACACCCAATCCTTCCAATGTCCATGCTTCTAGTTGAAAATAGGCCATTTGCAGTTCAGTAAGGACTTTATCCCCCTGCACCAATGGGCCAGGAGGGCACAACAGATGTGATTATTTATACATAACACCGAGTGCCATCTTCACAATCAGCCAGATTAATATATTCATAAATTTCCAAAAAATGTTGAGTATTACAGTACTATGTAACTAAGCCACATTCTCTAAAATAAGATTTCAGCTAAATGAGCATTTGATTTAATGTGTTTTCAGCCATTTAGCCAAATTTATTTTGAGTCAAACCAATGGAACCTGTTTACAGTTCTCGACTAAAGGAATTTTAATTCAGAAAATTGAAAAAAAAATGTGAAGAATAATGTTGGCTGTTTTTAAATTTTAGTGATAGACAGTTGATTGCCACAGTTGCTGAATTTGCCTTGGGTCCTGGCAACATGAGTTGATTAGCATACCTGGGTCAGTGGAAGTGTATGTAGTATACAGAAGCAGAGTTGAAAACCGAGATAAACTGCATGTCGACTGTATTCTCTGGGAGGAAATTTCTTAATACTTCTCAGACTCCAGTGTGTAACTGTATACCCAGTTGTCATGTTTTAACTAGGAAACCAGCGACTTTTTAAAGTCTAATTTTTCATCTTTTTCCTTGTCTATAACCTTTTCCCACCCCCTTAAAAAAACAAAAAAAAAACAGCCAGCATCCCACTTTAGTATACTGACAAGTCAGGGAGCATGAGGGACTTGGAGAGGGAGACAGATACAGACAATGAGGACATTATCACAGGTTGGGGTAAAATACTTGTTCTTATTCTGAATGTCCCCTCACTAAAAGTGTAAAACCCTTTGGATAACTTCGGAGAAGGAAACTCTAGCCAAAATTTGAGATTTCTCTTTTTCACTTGAGCTGTGCTGTGACCTGAATGCTGTTACATGGCACACATGAAGCAGTTTCACACCAGCACTAACAGTCCATAACTCTTCTTTCTCATGCTCAACAATTTAATTTCTTTCTGCAGTCATTCAGTTTCCAATATCTAGTTTATCTTTTGCTGGTCCACAAGGAAGCAAGAGCCTTTTCCTGCATACAGTTGATGTAAGGCAAAAGACCATGCATGGATAAGGCAGTATTTGATTGCAGGACTTGCATAGTGACATAGTCACCTACAGTTAGAGAATGACCAGTTTACTTATTTGCATGTCTGGAATGTGGGAGGAAACTCGGATGCAGGTAGAATGTCACATGAATATAGGGAGGGCATACAGATGCTAGACAGAAGGCACCCAAGTGGAGGACTGAACCAGGAAACCAAGTGTTGTGAAGTAGTAATGCTATCTGCTGGACCAATATTTTGCCCTCTGTAGTTATATATGTAGCTGTTTCCATCTTATAATGACAAGAGCTTGATTTATAGATAGAGATGTACTTTTCTTTGCAGTCAGTATTCTTGAACTTAGGAAAAAAAAACAAAATAAATCCAATAAAAAAGCTTCAGCAGAGAAAAAAAGTGCAGCATGCCGTGTTTGTTCATAAATGTGACAGAGGTTGAAAATAGATGTATAAAAAAGATGTATGCATCAGAGATGGACATTCAATGACTCTTAAGACTTATCAGGCCTTTCCAAGGTTGCCAAATAATCTTTGTGCTTGTTAGGGTTAATGGTGTCACTGCCTGAGGCTGTTCTTCCCAGAGCAATCATCCTGCAAGAACAAGCACACAAAGCCATAACTGCATAGTAAAAATGTTGTTTCCTTAAAGGAATTACGTGAGTTATTAGAAGTGAATAACTGTTCAAGGGCACTGACAAACTAGTGTTTAGTAATAGCCTTGCTAAACTGTAAAATTAAAATTACTGTTTACAACAACGGTGCAAAAGGTTTGTAGACAGTGTATATTACTAGAACATCTCTTTTCACCTGTCACTGCATTTGCTGTTGATTTTATTTTGTTTTTATTAGTAGATATTTTGTATGTTTTAGTGGAAGTTTCATACATAATGAGTATGGTTCATTTCATTTACCCCACACTTTAAGATGTAGATCTGTAGTGTGTGTGTGTGTGTGTGTGTGTGTGTGTGTGTGTGTGTGTGTGTGTGTGTGTGTGTGAACCACAGCACACATTGTGCAGGTATATGAAGAGAATATGGCACCTGTTTTTAACTATCTACTGAAAACTTTTGAGAAACTGTGTGAAAGCTCACAGGAATATTCATACTGAGGTATTTCGGCAGCTTCTCCAACGAGCACTTCTAACCCTTGTCCCCATCCCTTTTTACAATGGAGATAAATATATGTTTTTTAATCTGTGGAGGGGTAGGTAGCTTTTGTAATAACCACGTGTAAATTGTCATTGCCAACTTTTTAACTCGTGGAGCAATAGCGAATTTTGCATCATTCATTCCCTGATAATTGATTTTCACCAGTTGCATTTACATATTAGATTCTGTCAAAAATGTGTTATGCCAGAAAGGAAATGAGGATAAAGTGTGGTTACCTAGCATAAATTCATCTGTATTCCGTGTTGAAGGGAGCAAATCAAGTTTTCAGTGGCAGACTGTCTCAATACTGTGGTAAATATATCTTTAGATAGTGTTTTTACCCGTTTAAAGAGAGAGACGGCTAGTAAGATTAATTTCTTGCCATCATCAGTGATCAGTGAAATGCATTCAGAAATTTGACTATTATGGATGCGCGACACCCTTGTCAGCAGGAGCTTCAGTTTGTGTAGCTAGTGTCATTGTAACAGCAGCAATACCACTTGCAATATAGAGTTGATACAGGTCATAAAGACACCAAATTATTTGTTTATGAAACATGAGGTGTTCTAGAATGATCCAGCGTGTTGTAGTAACAGATTACGAAAAAGAGGGAGGAATAAAGGAGGAGAACATGTCATGATTTTTAGAGAATGGGAAGAAGGCACTGTAGTGGTTCGGCATTTAAATCTAGTTTAAGTAAATGTTTCATTTCGTTTACATCAAAAGTACACATTGCAATTATTTTAAAACACTGTGGAACTTTTTCAGGCAAAAAAAGATTATAGAAAAAGAGCAACAAACTAAGTGAAAAATATGAGAGAAGTGCTACTGTATTAGTTATAGGATGCAAGTTGTTGTTGTTGTTGTTGTTGTTTGTCTTTCGGCTTTTCCTGGTTAGGGGTCGCCACAGGGGAACTCCGGTCTGCTAATGATTGGCAGTAGATTTTAACGAACGCCGAGGTGCCAGCTCGACGTTCAACCTTCAACGAAGGCACGCCCATTTACGCATGTCTTTCGAAAGCCCAGTCAACCGCTATAGGACGCATGTAATTTTTTAAATTTTTTATCTCCCCCTTCCAGATAGCCTTCAGCAGTATGCCTCCCCTGCAGGTGAGAGCAGATTGTGAAAGGTCATTTTCTAGGCATGGACCTCTGAAGGCTACCATGTGAATATGGATTTGAAGAGCCAAGCACAGTCTCCAGCCCATATGCTGCCTATCAGATACCTGTCTTTCTAGCAGGTTCCTGCACTACAGCAGGGCAGACCATTACTATTCCTCAGGATGTTTGAGCCAGCATTGATCTATCGCTCCCACTCTCCTTGCCTGGCTGCTACAACACCAAAGCCACTCAATTTTAGGCTGTCTTGGTCATTGTTAGGCTTCATCATTCAGTGTTATGGAGCTGGATATTAATCAAATAATTTGAAATGAAGAATTAGAAGGCTGCAGAGCCTTCTCTGTGGAGTTTGTACGTACTTCCTGTGCCCGGTTTGGTTTTCCTTAGGTGCTTCATTTTTCCCCCATCTCAATAACATGGTGTAGGCGAACTGGCTGTTCCGTAAATTACCTGTAGATGTGCATGTCATATGTATATGAAGAAATTGGAGAATGAATGAATGTATTGTTTATCCCTGCATATATACACTCAAACTAGGTGGACTATTATTATGGTCCTCTTCCATATATTCATTGTTTTGTTAACTTATCTGCCGTGCACTTTTAAAGGTAACTTGCTAGGGCACAAAGATGATCCTTATATTTTGCTCAAAATCTTTACAACTCTGCTTCTTCCGATCATCTGAAATATAAATCTACATTACATCATTAATCAGATTTTCTTTTATGTTATTGTCTTATATTCTTACTGGACGAGCACTTCACTGGGGTTAACCTAAAACCAAACTACTGAATTATGCCTTTCTGACTATCATAGCACCACTCTACCCCTTCACCCTGATACTTTGTTACTGTTTCCAGTGTGATTTGATAAAGTCTATGCAATGAGTCTTATCTTACCACTAATTAAAAGCTTATAGCTATTTTGTCTCCTAATAGGAAATATTAGTACAGCCTAAAGTGGATCTGTCAAAAAATTTGGTTAGTAACCCATATATCATATGCTTTGTGTGTGTGTGTGTGTGTGTGTGTGTGTGTGTGTGTGTGTGTGTGTGTGTGTGTGTGTGTGTATATGTGTGAAGCTGGATTTTCCCATGGAGGTGGGACATGGCTAGATGGCTCTTTGTATATGCCCCACTTCCATTTCTGTAGAACCCTGTAGTGCTGCACTGCCAGTCTGTGCAGTATTATCTACAACCCCCCCCCCCCCCAGAAGGAGTTTAGCCCCTTGGGAAATCTATCCCTAGATAACTGTTAGACTGGCTTAACTATTTTTCTATTTGGGAATGCAAATTCTTTCTAAACCAATTAATGTGGTGTACTTTAGAGATGTGCACTTTCATTTGTACTGTATTTTACAATTTTGTGTGGATTAAATTGTTCATTATTTTCACCTTTATCATATAAAATATTTCCTGCTTTCTTCTTCTTCAAATGCTTAGGTTTTGTACATAACTTGACTGGAATGGACACCATTCCTAAGTCAGGGCATAATTAAAGTTCATGTAATTAGTATTATTCTCGTCTTTTATGTTGGCCAAGCTTGCTCTTCTCAGCACCTACAATTTACCCAAAACTGCCTTCTTCTGCAGTTCATGCTGGATTATATGTAATGGTAACATATTTAAGTACAATTCTCATGTTGCAATATATTTCCTGCTTTAATTTCTCCGGGTCTTTTGAGTTTCTGGTATTATGATGGGAATGGACCCTATTCCTAAGTCAAAGTATGATTGACGTTCGTGAAATTAGTACTGTTTCAGTTTTTGACGTTAGTCAAAAGTGCTCTTTGCAGCACCCACAATGTGCCCAAAATTGACTATTCCTGCAGTTATTTGAAGTTCCATGTATCAGCAGCATATCTACATACAACTGTAAAGTCTGTTTTATAAGATCTGTTGCTCCTACTACTACTGGAACCGTCTGGATATCTTTCTTCCATATTGTTCTCATTTCTGCCTGCAAATCCTGGTATTTTATAACTTTGTACCTCTCTGTATATAAGACACTAATCAATGGGGGTAGTAATTTCAGTGATCAGTGCTATTTTTGTCTTCTTTTCATGGACTACAATATCTGGTTTTCTCACATCTATTTTTTGAACTGTTTTTAATGGGTGATCCCATGTGATATAAACGTCATAATTCTCTATAATGCCCTGTGGCTCATGTTTCCAATATTGTCCTAATTTTTTTTTATAATTTCTCCAAGTCTTTTGGGTTTCTAATACCATGACAGGAATGGACCCCATTCCTAAGTCAAAGTATAATTAAATTTCATGAAATTAGTATTGCTTCAATCTTTGTTAGCCAGAAGTGCTCTTCGCAGCACCCGTAATGTGCCCAGTAATGAGTCCTTCTGTTGTAAATTCTCTTTTTATAAGACCTGTTACTCCTACTGCTGTTTGGACTGTCTGGGTATCTTCTACATTGCCCTCATTTCTGCCTGCAAATCCTGGTACTTTATGACTTTGTGTCTCTTTCTACATGCGACACTGTAGTCACTGGATGTAGCGATTTCAGTAATCAAGGCTACTTCTGTCTTCTTTTCATGGACTACTATCACTGGTTTTCTTGCATCTATTTTTTGAACTATTGGTAATGGATGATCCCATGGGATATAAACCATCATTTTCTATGAGGCACTGTGGCACATTTCCAGTGTTTTTCAGCTACGTCAGTATTATAATGTTTGCACAATCCCCAGTGCAACAATGTTGCTAGATTATTATGCCTTTCAGTATACAGTCCTCCTGCCATTAGTATTTCACAACCAGCAACAGGTTGTGCAACTATTTCCAGTTCTGTCTTACAAAATGTACGGTTGTCTGTTTCTCCCACATGTTCAATGGACTTTGTAAACCAACATGTACGTAGTCCACTATCTTGAGCAGTCAATATTAACCTTTCGTCTTTTGGTTAAATTCATCTCCCCTTAACCATTCCTACATTTGATCCTAATCAACATGAGGTTATTCCAAGAGTTTCCTGTATTTGCAACTATATTTATGTATTTTCCACATTTCTTGCCTTTTCATCTGATCCTTCACCTTGTATTCTTTTGTTTTTTTGCACATTCAGTTGCTGCCTGATTTTTATCTACTTAGCTTGATTTCCATTCCCGCTTGACGCTGGTATGCTTCTGCTAAACTAAACAGGGAAATCATCTTAGACTTCTCATGTTTCAAAACTTTCACTAAGTTTGGGTCTTGTGAGGTCAGCAGATATGTACTCAGTCCCACTACTGCAAATATAGACAGGTAATCAATTTGAAGGAGGCCCATACCTCTTTCAGAATGGGGAATATATAGTCTTGGTATGCACTGATTTTTATAAATCACTTGACTAGCATGAAGCATCCTTCTTGTTTTCCTGCCCAAACTATCCAGCATCTTTTGAGGACAGTCACTCATCCCAAAACAGTAAGTTAGGACAGGAAGAGCAAATTGGCTTATAACTTGGACTTTGTTCCTAGATGTCAATGCTGTTTTTTTTGTATTAATTTAAACTATCTAAAATATTCCTTACTGAGTTTTATTCACATTTGTTCATGTTTTATTGTTGATCCTTCATCAATTCCCAAATATTTATACACTCCCTATTGCTCAAGTTTTTTTAATATCACATTCCTGTCCCAAACTGATGTTTTCTTGGTGCTGCAGCTTTCCTGCTTTAAAGGTTGTTTTTGCATATTTATCAAGACCAAATGGTATTCTTATATTATCTAAAAAAGTTTTGACCACTTGCAGTTGTACTTTCATTTCATCTGATGAACTATACAGTTTTAAATCCTCTACAAAGTCTTTGCACTTTGTTGTTTTCTGGGAGACAAATTGTAGCCATGACCTAACCTGTTAAATAGACATCTTAATGGGTTAAGGGCAAGACAAAAGAGAAGCAGTGAGAGTCACCCTGGAATATCCCCCTTTGAATTTTTATCCCTGGTATAATAATTTGTCCTTTATCATGGCTTAACTGCAGAGCGCTTTGCCACTGTTTCTTGGTTACTGTAATGTAATTGATAAGTGTAGGGTGTATCTTATACATTTTTAAGCACTCTCCGTATTTGTGTTTCTTCCTACTTTATTTTGCTTTTGCGTCATCTTAAAAGTACTCAGTTGTATTTATTACTTCTTGGTGTAACTCATTCTAAGCCTTTTAGTTTAAGCACTTGGGCTTCAGACTAGTTGTCTTACATTAAGAAGGTTTGTGGTCTGCACTGTAGTGGCAGGACAGGTAGCTTACATCCTTCTAAGTTGGAAACTGCTGATTGAGGGCTCAGTGTCAGTTATTCTAAAAGTGTATTAATTCTGGTTTAAGCGCGTGGGCTTCAGGCCATTTATTTTACACTAAAAGGGTTTGTGGTCTGCACTCTTGTGGGAGGAGAGGGTGGACTCTGCCCTTCTGAGCTGGGAATTTCTGGTTAAAGGCTTATAGTGCCTGCATATTTAAACTGCTTCTTACTGAAATTGGTACACCTTGTTTGCTGTAGCATAGACTAGATCCAGGCCTGCTGAATCTAGCTCTGTTTGTATGCTTGTTGTTTGTTTGCTTGTTATTTCCCTGAAACGCTAATACCACCTAAAACGCAGCTTTTCAGCACTTCTGTGGATCCTTAGTGATATCTGCATTGCTTACTGTACTCATTTCCTTGTTTCACTTAAAAGAAAGTTACTGTTTGTCGTTTTTGCATTTAAGTTACCTGTAACACATTGCATTTAAGTTACCTGGCACTTGCTCACTAAAGCAATTATATAAGTCAGCACTACACTCTCAAAGTCCTCTTGAGTATCTTGTTCCCCATTGGCCCTTTTTTTTCAATTATAAAGGAATTCCCAATACTATTCTAGCATGTCCAGAGGTCAGTTGTCAATCTTCTCTCCGGTCCAGCTGGTGAATCTGGGAATCTTGAGGCAATGTTACAACTGCCTCATGTACACAGACAACCCTCTCCTCCTCCCAACAAATTCCAACACATGTGAGAGATGCATCCATATAGCCAAACTGGAGGCTAAGCTCTCTCAACTCAGTACTGGTGTAACCAGTCAGGAGGAGAAGGAAACCACATTCAGTACAATTCCAGTCTCACATAGACCTACCACGACAGCAAACTAAACACATAAACGCACAAAAACATTCTCGGAGGCTCTAAATAAAAATCTGCCTAAGCAGCAGAGACCTCCAAAGCAGACACCCAAGCAACCGCTACCCCAGAACAAAACACGTGCAACACATAGCTCACAAAGCCAGTGTGCCGAACAGTCACAGCCCTTAAGGCTAAACAACACACCTGATGCACTTGTAATAGGTGACTCTATCGTCAGGCACACTGACGTCCCGCTCACCAGGCTGAACAAGGAGAAGGTCACGGTGAGCTGCTTTTCGGGCGCTATGATCCACCACACAACACAAGCACTCAGGTCACTCCAAGGCAAGTACAAATATGACTCCGTCATTGTCCATGCTGGTGTGATTGACCTGAGACGTACCTCCCTGGACTACATGAAAAGAAACCTAGAGGAGCTCTCTGAGCATGTGGCCCAGGCCGGTATGACCCTGACCTTGAGTAGCATCTTACCCTCACCAAGAATGATGCCACAATATGAAGACAAGATGATCAATTTCAACAATTGGCTTAAGTATGGGTGTCTTTCAAAGGGGATCCAATGCCTGTCAGCCTGGGATGACATGCTCGACAAGCCACGATGCTTCACTAGGTACGGCTTGCACCTGTCACCCCTGGGCTTTCGGATATTGGCAAAGGCTCTTACTAACCCCATAGTGCCTTTTTTAGGCAAGGCTCAAAAGACAAACCCACCTCCATAGGTATCACAAGGGATAAGAAACTAAGAGTAATGCTACTCAACGCCAGAAGTCTAAACCTCAAGATGCACGCACTCGAAACTCTCCTTAGCATGGAGAACATCGATATCTGTGCAGTAACAGAAACCTGGTTCAAGGCTCCCGAGAGCACCCCAGCACTACCAGGTTATACCTCATACCATGCTTTTCGGCCCCAAAACTTGGACCGACCCACAAAAGGAGGGGGAGTATCAATATTCGTCAAAAGATACCCACACCTCCAGGTTGGTGGCACAGCACAAAGCATCAGAGTCTATCCATGTGCAACTAACAGTGGGTAAAACTGCCTTCCAGTTTATAGCCTGCTACAGACCACCCTCCCTAACCCAGGAACCCCACTCGGCCTTCCTGAGAACACTGGAAAATATGAAGGTCTCTCCAAACGCCATTATATTGGGCGACTTCAACTACCCAAACATAGACTGGGAGCATTACTCTAGCTCCAACACCCTAGCCCAAAAGTTCCTAGAATTTATAAACTCAAATGCTATGGAACAACTTGTTACCACCCCCACAAGAGGGGAAAATATACTGGACCTGATCATCACCAACATGGGGACTCTATGCTCCAGACCAGAAGTGTATCCCTCACTGGTAAGATCAGACCATAAACTAATCTCACTGGATATTCACATCCCGACACCACCCCCTGCCCAGAAAACCACAGTGAAAAACTTCTCTAAAGCAAATTTCACACTCCTCAAAACCGAGGTGGAATCCTTCAAAGCCCCCGGGCCTGTGGAAAATACGGCCCAGACTGCAAAATCCTTTATAAATGCATTCTATGAACATCTTCAGGAATGCATGGATCATGTGATCCCAAATATAACCAAGACCCAATCCTCCAAAGGCAGACGTCCTGTCTGGTGGACCCCAGCCATGAACAAACTATACAATAGAAGGAGGAAGCTACTAAATGATAGAGCAAAATTCCAAAAAGGGAAGGCATCTCTGATCAGTATTAGCAAAAAAACTACGGGCACTCATAAAATCGTCTAAGGCCAGCTTCGAGAGAAAAGTTGCACAGGACACTAAGGATAATCACAAGGCTTTCTTTAGTTATGTTAGGAACCTGGGTGGTAATTCCCAGATATGCTCAGAATTAGTCCAAAATGACAAAAAATACACCGAACCCACAGACATTCCCAACATCCTAGCTGACAGGTTCAGCGCAAACCCCCCCCCCTTCCCCACCAAAAGGGCAAATATCTATCCCAGCAGAGTGCTGCCCCTCTGACATCTCAGATGCTCAGGTAAGAGCCGCCCTCTCCAAAGCAAAAAACACAGCATCAATGGGACCAGACGGTGTCCCGGGCTGCGTCCTACATGAAGTCCAAGAAGAGCTAAACCCAAACATAAAACTACTGTTCAATCTCAGCCTTACTACAGGATATGTACCCAAAGAGTGGCGTACAGCAACTGTGGTCCCTCTCCACAAAGGTGGTGCCTCAATGGATCCTGGAAACTATCGCTCCATAAGCCTGACTAGCTTGGTCTGCAAAGTTATGGAAAGGATCATCGTGGACCTCCTAAATAAAGATACTGGGGACCTACAGACACTGGATCCTACCCAGTTCGGCTTTGTTAAGGGCAGATCCTGCCTCTTAAACCTGGTTGATTTCTTTGAAACAGTCATCAAGGCCACTGACGAGGGGAAGGTGGTCCACACAGCCTACCTGGACCTCGCAAAAGCCTTCGATACAATACCCCACTCGGGCATTATAGATAAGCTCACCAGCTTAAATATAAACCCCTATGTCACTAGATGGGTTGCAAACTGGCTCAAGGACAGAACCCACATGGTTAGAATTGCTGGAGTCATGTCAGACTCCAAACCAGTTACAAGTGGCATCCCACAAGGCTCAGTCCTGGGACCTCTCTTGTTCGGTATATATTTCTCGGAGGTACAGGCCAACACGGAAGGACTGTGGCTGACCAAGTTCACAGATGACTGCATACTGGGCGTCATAATCGACTCTCCAGCCGACACAAGCATCCTCCAAAAGGGCCTCATAGAAACAGACAACTGGTGCCAGAGCCATGGCCTCAAGCTAAATGCCAAAAAGTGTATAGTCATCCCCATTGGCAAAAACAAAGTGCCCACAAATTACCACATAGGTGGTAATCCATTAAGTACAGAAGAAGTAATTAGGGACCTGGGGACCCAAGTTGATAGCAATCTCTCATTTGACAACCCTGTGGCCAAAGTGGTTAGAAAAAAATTTTATATAGCCCATCTAATCATGAAGGGATTCACATCTAGATGAGGGGAGGTCATCGTGCCTCTTTACTCATCCCTCATCAGGCCCATAATTGAGTACAATGCCCCTTTTGGGGTGTACCTTACCAGACACCTGCAGCAACTGGAAAGACCCCAAAAGTACCTCACCAAGAGGATCAAAGGGCTCAAACAGATGCTATATGCTGCCCGGTTAAAGAAACTCCAGCTCTACTCAGTGGCATACCGCCTGTTCAGAGGCGATCTGTGCCTGACGTATAAAGCCATGTCCAACCTGGAATTAATGGACATGCTGCACCTCAGAAAATCCAAATCCCATCGAGCTACACGCTCGAGAGACTTGAACCTCAGCACTGAAATAAATAGGACATGCTGGAGGGACAGATTCATAACCCAGAGGCTCCCTTCACTCTGGAATAAAATCCCAGTCCAGGTTAGGCAGAGTCCCTCATTGACTCTCTTCAAGAGGAGTCTTGATGTGTGGATGGGAGATTGTAGGTTTACCCCGGGTATCACTTCTGTGCCACTGTTAGACAGAGGCACAGTATACTAACCTCAAAAAAGGGCATAGCAAAATTAATTTAAAATGGGTGGCGAAAGCCAAACTCATTCTGGCTAGGCTTATAAATGCCCTAGGGCAGATAGCCTAGTATGAACCTATGAATATGGGGTACTGTTGAATGCTTTTAGCAGTATCCATGCCATACGTAGATTCTTCCTCTTTTTACAGTTCTCCATTATGACTTTAACATTAAATGATCCTTTATTCTATATGTCTTTCTTTTATTACCCTTTTGTTCTATTGCCATGATTGAGTTTTCTTGTAAATGACTATAAACTCTGTCAGCATCAGTTCCAGTAAATAGTTTATATGTCATTCTCTTCGGTTTCATCCTGTGTCATCCATTGCTCTTTCAAATGGGAACTCACTGGCCTATCACATCGCAACATTGGCTGCGTCACAGTTGCCACCGTTTCCTGTTCCTCCCTTTGGCTGTGCAACTCCAGCTGGACGTTTATATTGGTTTCCTATGGAAGGCTCCAAAATATCTTCATCTGGTAACTGATCAGATTTCCCACTCTACTGGTTTTGCCTTAATTTGGGGATCCATTGCTCTATCCTGCTGTGATGTTTTTGAGTTTGATTGTCTGCACTAAATCCTTCACTTAGCAGGTACTGTATTCCCTAACCTCAGTATCTATTTCGTTAACTTCTCCATTACTAATTCTCTTTTCTACTTTCCTCTTTATTTTCATATTTTTTTGTAAACATTTTCCAAGTCTGGATGCCTTTTTCTATATTTCTCTTCAAATATCTTTGGTGCTGCTATTTTTGTTTTGATTAGTTTTGCTTTCTCCTTTGCATAAATATTACACCATGTTAAATCTGTTTTTTCTTTCCCATGTCCATATTTCTTCTTCAGATGTTTCCTGATACTTTTGTTTCCCCTTACATTGGGGACTTGTTGTTCCATCATGCTGTGATGTAATGTGTGAAACTTTCTACACTAAATACTTCACTTTGCAAGTGTTCCATAACTTCGACTTCTATTTTTTTTTTAACTTCTACTTCACTAATCTTCTGTTCTGCGTTCCTTCTTTGTGATCTTATTTTTTATTGTGATATTTTCCATATCTGGATGCCTTTGCCTAGATTTCTCTTCAAATATCTTTGTGGCTACCTTTTTTTGTGGTGATTTAGTTTGGCTTTCACCCTTGCATAAATATTGTACCAGGGATCGCTGCTTGTTTTTAACAATGGAATGCATTTTTATTGGCGGTAAAGGTGTGGCCACATGACTGGTTACTGCTATTTAAAAGCTGTTTGAAAATTATGCTCACTGTTCTGATGAAGCCTGGTATTTGGATCGGGTGAAAGCGCTTAACAGTGGAAAATTGTTGTGGAGTTTCAACAAACTTTTTACATCTGGTGGATACATTTGTGAGTCCATTGTCCTGCTTGTCGTGGTGTTAGCGGTGGTTTTTGGATCGTGTGTTTTGCATTCTTGGTGTTATATTCCATGGCTGAAGGAGTGGACTCAGATAAATTTATGGATACACCATCCATATTGAAAGAAAACCTCGATTCCTTGGATAACTCACCTGTCACTAGAAGTGAATTTAATAGAGTGGTGCTTTTATTAACTCAATTGACTGATAATTTGCACGAACGAGCGCCCGAGACACTTACTGGCTTGCCTGGTAATCAACAGCAGTTACATGACGCTCAAAGGTTGCATAATGGATGGACGACAATGTATTCCCGGGCTTTGATTGAGAGCGACGGGCAGACAGCCTCTGCAAACGCTAGTGAACACTGAGGCAAGTTGCAGCAAGCGTCGGGAACGAACAACAATAGGAATTTACAGGACTTTAATGTTGGTAATAATGTGAACAATTTTAATTTTGAATCATGGACTACCAAGCGATTCAGTTTTAATGAAGGTACATTTAATCCTTGTAATGTGAATTTTGATGACCATGTTAACGTTTTTAAGGATAAATTACATTAAAAATGTTAAAATGGTCAACAAAAATTCACATTACAAGGATTAAATGTACCTTCATTAAAATTGAATCGCTTGGTAGTCCATGATTCAAATAAATTACATACCTGCGGTGGTGGTGCTGCGGTAGCGTTGTCGCCTCATGGTAAGATGTTGTCCTGTTCGATTCTCAGCTAAAGCATCTTCTGTGTGGAGACATGCGTGAATGGGCGTACCCTCATTGAAGGTTGTGCATCAGGGCTGGCAACTCGGTACGTAAAAATCTATTGCCAATTATTAGCGGACTGGAGTTCCGCTGTGGCGACCCCCTAACCAGGAAAAGCTGAAAGATACAACAAGGATAAATTACATGCTTTTAAAACTAATCAGTTGGAAATTGATTATTTAAAAGAATGTGTACATGTTAATAGAGTCCCAAAAGGACTCCGGGTTTTTAAGTTTCCGAATAATGTTAAACACGACAGCGTGCTGTACTAGCAACTTTGTGAAGGGTTTAATAGGACTGGTATTGAGATGATGAATTTAATGATTCGTGAATATGAAGCTCAAAGTGAAGTGTTGTTAAATTAATTGAACTCTGTTCATCACAAAATTGTTAGTGATAACATGTTTAGTAGGGAGAAAATGAAGTATGACGATGTGTTTAGGGAGGTGGATAATCATTGTGAAAAAATTATTAGTAGAAAATTGAGGAAGCTCGAGAGAGATTTGTTAGAGTATAGAGGAGGGAGAGCCTACCCCTTAGCCAAAATGTCCCCTAAAGTGGACAGTGTATTTACTGGTAGGACAGAAGAAGGTTGTAGCACTAACAATCATTTTACAGGACACACTTTAGGACAACCAGTATTGAGGAGAAGTGAGAGGTTGGCGAAAAGGAGAGAACATTCATTTCAGGATTTTCAATATCAGAGGGGGGGTGGGAGATACCGAGGCAGGGGGTGGAATCACCCTCAGCACTAGTTGTCCCACCTAGTAATATCCTAGAAGATGGAATGGTTAATGAATTTACAGAGGAATACAACAATGAGATGAGGGTCATTAAAAAGGGGAATTTCACCATTTTCAATTTCACTGACCTAGTTTTGACGGATGAATATTTTGAACTATTTTCCAAAGGGCTTCATTTTGTTCCTTCTCGTCCCGGTTTGTTGGCCAATACCATTATTGATTTAAAATTGTTTATTAGGCAATTGAATTTAAGTATTATGTTTAAAGGTCAAGAATATAAAGAGCATGAATTTTCCAGGAGGAGTTTATATAACCCCCCTATTCATCCATCATTGAAAGTGTTTGAAGAATTAACAGAAAAAGACATTAGGCAACTTGACTTTAAGAATGGACCTAGTCAGAATTTTTCAGAAGGTGAGACCAATATATTGAGAATGTTAGGTTTGCAGAAATGCAGGGTTATGAAACCGGACAAGGGTGGTGGGGTGGTTTTGATGTACATGATTGATTATGAAACCTATATGTACAATATTTTGCAAGACACTGAACACTACTCCTTGGTTTCGCGTAATGAGATTAATATAGCCTATGCCAAGATTAATTATTATTTACTGGATCATCTGTTGCAAGGGAGTATTGACAAGAGACTTTACAATTTTTTATATGTTGACAAGCCAAGGATCCCGATTATGTTCGGGATACCGAAAACACATAAGGGGGTCAATAACTTCAAGTTCAGACCTATTGTAGCAGGTGGTGGCAGTATAACAGAACCCTTGGCTACCTTTGTTGATTTAAAGGTGAAGAAATTTGTGGCTTCAGTATCATACATCAGTAAAGATTCATGGGAATTTTTAAAAGGAATGAATAGAGAAAAATTTGAAGAGGATATATTGATGGTTACAATTGATGTGGTTGAACTTTTCCTGAGCATTCCCCACGATATTGGCCTTGAATGGAATCTGGATTGGACGGTAGTACAATTAATTTAATTGTGGAATTTACAGAAACGGTCCTTAAGAATAATTTCATGTATTTCAATGGTGAGTTTTACCATCAAAAGAAAGGGGTGGCCATGGGGGCACCATGTGCCCCCCTATATGCTAATTGTGTGTTATATTTTTGGGAATGAAACTTTGTTCTACTAACAGACTGGGCTAGGTACATTACTTACTACACCAGATTCCTAGATGATATTTGTTTGTTGTGGAAGGGCACTAAGGAGAAATTCCAGGAATTTGTTACATTAATGACACTACGGAATTTCTGACCTTTACTTTTAGTGTAAATGAATTCAGTTTGAACTACTTGGATGTCACCTTGTATAAGGATTACAATAATAAATGTTTTCAATCTAAATTGTTTAGAAAAAATACATTTTCTAATGCGTATTTTCATTTTGACAGCGGACACCCTTTTTACCAAAAAAGGGGATTGTGAAGGGCCAAATGATTAGGGCTTCGAGGATGACAAGTTTGATGGACCAATTTTTAGAGGAGGTGAAGTTTATTACTTCCTTGTTTTTAGAAAGGGGTTACCCAAAAAACTTGTAGATAGTTTGGTAAAAGAGGTTGTTGACAATAGAGATAAAAAATATTTCCCTTTATTAGGCACTGGAACAATGGACCTGAATAATTGTACATTGGAGGCATCTAAATTGAAAGGTGCCTTTATCCATACTTTTTCTACAGTATCAACTGAGGTAGAAAAAATAGTTATGAAGCATTGGTCGGTTCTAAGATTAAATGATGAAATTAGGTGTTTTCTCCCTTCACATCCCCAATTCGTGAGGAGGAGGGACACAAATCTTAAGGAATTATTGGAAAGAAAGTATGATGTTCAGGAAGCAGGAGGTAGAGTAAAAATGGGTACCTATTAATGTGGCACCTGCCATCAATGTAGTTACATGATTAATCAAGGGTCAGTATTTATTCCATCTAGAAAATTTAAAATTAAAGCCTCCAAATATTTTAATTGTGGGACAAAAGGTGTGGTGTACATGGGATTATGTATGACTTGTATGAGTTTCTATACAGGGAAAACAGAGAGGCAATAACACATGTATGATGTGAATAAGGGAAAAGACACCAATGCTTTTTTTTAAACATTCCCAAGTGTGCAGGGACATGAATATTAAGTTTTTGGTTCTGGAGCAAGTGGTGGTGGATCCCCGTGGTGGTAGTTGGGAATCAAGACTTGAGTACAAGGAGTTGCTTTGGCAACTTAGATTGGATGCAGGGAGGGCTCCAGGCCTAAATGATAATATTGGTATTAGCAGTGTATTGAAATTAAGAGCTGCTAGATTATAAATAGGCCCAGAGTATTTTTTGGGGGGATGTTGAAAGTTTTAGCAGGTTCAATGTATTTAAAACGGATGATGTTATTTAGAGGTAGATTAATGTGAATTTGATGAACGAAGGTTGTGACACATTCTTTAGGAAGTAGTATCTGCTACAATAAATATTTTTGGGGGGGTTAGGTTTTAGTATTTCCATTTTTATTATTTTTTTATTATTTTTCAGTAATGATTTAGTGGCATGGTTAGTATATTGTAAAAACATGAGGGATCGCTGCTTGCTTTTAACAATGGAATGCATTTTTATTGGTAGTAACGGTGTGGTCACATGATTGGTTACTGCTATTTAAAGCTGTTTGAAAATTATGCTCACTGTTCTGATGAAGCCTGGTATTTGGAATGGGTGAAAGCACTTAACAGTGGAAAATTGTTGTTGTGGAGTTTCAATAAACTTTTTACATCTGGTGGATACATTTGTGAGTCCATTGTCCTGCTTGTCGTGGTGTTAGCAGTGTTTTTTGGATCGTGTGTATTGCATTCTTGGTGTTAAATATTGTACCAGATCAGATCTCCCTCTTTCTTGTGTCCATATTTCTTTTTCATACTAAAGTCTCTAGATTTTGTTCTTTACATTTTTGCGCTTCCTCAGTTGCTTCTTTTTCCAAACGGACCATATAAACGGTCTATACAGTGTTTTTCATAAATCTGTTGTATTAATGAACACAATTTTTTGAAACTTCTGACGGTTTTTCTTGTGGAAGTATTTTTCTTTCTCTTAATCTTTTTGTATATCTTCTGTCTGGAAATTCTGGGCTTCTTACATAATAGTAAAAATACATAATTTCTTTCGTATCCTCAATAGTCCACTCTATTGTCTTTATGGTTCTTCTTTGGCCTATTAGCTTTTATGATTTTTGTGGACTGTTACTTCAACTACAACAAGGGGGCCGGCCATCCCAGCCTGGTCCTGGCCTAGCCCCATTGTAGGAATGTTTCCTTGTCTTGAGGATTCTGTTCTGTCATTTTTTCATATCCTGGCACCAATGTGTCTACCAGGATTGGGCACTTTTTTATCCTGGGTCTTGTGCACCCAGCTGTCTTTTTTTTTTTAACTTACTTCTGTCCATGATATATGCTATATGAATACAGTCTGTATATCCGTGTCATCTTGGTGAAGTTTTGTAAAAAAACAGGGTCCATCTCATGAAGGTACTAACCAAGACATGAGGATGAATTCAATTTCAGCAGTACTACTTTCTCTTGCTTGCTGACATCTCTCCATTCGGACCCATTCCTGCCCATATGAAGTAGCTGATGTACAGAAAAATATTCAGAATGGATGTAATTTTTTTTTTTAATTTTTGAACTAAAATAGCACAGTGAAAATACTAAACAGTGGTTACAGGTAACATAGTACAACCTTTTTAAGTAATATTTGTATTGTTCTGTCTCATAAGATGGCTGTCAGAGCTGTTTTATACCAGAATAAACATTAATAATAAACCGTATACACTTGTACACCAGGTAACAAAATATACTGTTACTAGTGGGCGATTGTATTTATTTGTCTTACTAATTTTAACTTTATCTTACTACTAAATAAGAGGTTATTATTTTATTTTCTAATAGGAGATGGTAATACAGCTATACCCAACACTTCATAGGGGATCTGTTATAACTAACTTTTTCAGTTAAAAATATTTGATGTAAACTAGTAGTATAGTCAGAAGTTTTAAGTTCAAAGGAAGGATGAGCATACAAAAGGTCATGTCTGGTACTTGATATTTTTTAAAGGGAATCTGAGAAATTTTGTTTTCTACATGGATAGTGTGGATTATTTGTAGAATTATCTGCACAGCTCATTTTTGTCAGGAGACTACTGCAGCATTTGAATGGGATTTATTACAGATTGCAAAATACTGAAACAGAGCATCTGTAGACAACTAGCTACGCCAACGTAAGTGACCACTTTGTTTTCTTCTTCTTTGGTGACAGTGTTATGTAATGTCATATGTTGTCTGCTTAAAAGCTGATCAGTGAAGTCTGATACACATTCCAGTGTTGCTGAATACTTGAAGAATGTACATTCATCAAATTAAAATGTGAAGGCTACGCGAAGGGCTGGAACTAACACAACCTTTATCACATTAATGGCATCTTCACCAGACACAAGACAAAGTGCACTCCATTACAGCTGCTTGGCTATACATGTCATGTTTGACATAAGAGTAACATCGAGACGGCTGTGTGATACTAATGTGAGTAGGGCATGGCTTTTATTCAGCTGGATGTATAAGTCACGAGCTAAATGTTTTTATTTTTTTCTAAGGAAAACCCATACATTTTCAACATGTGTTTTCCAAAAATCTTACCTGGAAGATAATTGTCACATATTTGCTGTTGGAAGGCAGATGGATGGAAACATGAAGTATAATGAATGCTCACAGGAAATACACTGACACATCTACATAAAAAAATGTCTAGAAGAGAGAAAAAAGAACTGTCAAATAAAGATAATAAAGCAACTTTTAGCTAAGCTATGAATAGGACAACAGCAGGCTGAAGTGTGAAGCTTAAAAGAAAAAAAATGGAAAGGTGAAAGCTAGGTAAAATGCAGACAATACATGATTCCAACAGACAGTTTGTATTAATGACTGGCTAGGTATCACTCCATTCATAAAACAGAGGAGAGAATGTCCTAAAAGAATGCTAAAAAGTCAAGGTAATGCAATGGTTAATGCACTATTGTGATAGTCAACAAAAGAACTAGTGATAAGCCTAGTGACTCAGTGTCATTATTAATAGCCTTCTTAAAAAAAATAAAAGAAAACTAAGAAAAGCTTTGGGGTGTCTCAGGACTGTAAAAAAGGGTATGTATGATTTCAGTTCAGAGAAATGTTGAGATGATGGGAGGCAATAAAACTGCAGACTTGTTAATTTTCCATTACTATTAGGGAAGATTATGACATCAGTTCTAAAATGAAGAACTGTCACACAATCGAGTGGAGCAAGCCCAAGAGGCGAGCATGGATTTCACAGCTTGACAATCTGTGGCATGCATTTTCCAGAGTAGTTGAGCAAAACTTGTCAGAATCCTGAACCTGGTTGGTCCTATGTGCAGACAGGGTGTTTAATACAGATGGCACATTCTGACACTGGCTGCTGTATTTCTGATTGTTTTCCATAAGAAAGTACTCCCCACCTTGTCTGCCGGTTAAATGGGGTATCACAGCTCTTACATAAAAAGTGACCATCCCTTTGAGCAACATGCTTTATATTATGTGTTTATGCTTTCTGTTCAAGATATGTTCTGAATAAGAGTTTAGGATGCATTCTTGCAAAAAATTGTACCCACAATTCTATACCTTAGCTTGATGCACTTTATCATCCAAAATCAGACACTGAATGCCGTATGTCCCATCTTTGCCATTTGTGGTAGCATAGAGAGAGAAAGCCTGGACTACAGCCCAGGCAACCCATGACTAATTAGCAGCTTTGGAAACTGACGGTTTTGGCAGGAGAGTATAAGCATGCCCATATGGAGAAGTTGAGCTAGTCATGTACTGCAAAAGTCCACTGGAGGGGCATCTATGATGCAAATGCATTGCATTGTAGGTGACATGTAGGCCCATACAGCAACTGGTGGATGGTAGCCATTAAAAGTGAGTATTCAGGAGCAGACAGTCATAGGGGGAAGACACTGGGCCTCAACATTGATCATCATCATCTTTCGGCTGTTCCCGTTAGGGGTGACCACAGCAGATCACCTGTTTCCATTTCTTCCTGTCCTCTGCATCTTGCTCCGTCACACCAACCACCTGCATGTCCTCTCTCACCACATCCATAAACTTTATCTTAGGCCTTCCTCTTTTCCTGTTACCTGGTAGCTTCATCCTTAGCATCTTTTTACCAATATACTCAGCATCCCTCCTCAGCACATGTCCAAACCAACGTAATCGTGCCTCTCTGGCTTTGTCTCCAAACCTTCCAACGTGGGCTGACCCTCTAATATACTTATTCCTAATCCTGTCCATCCTCGTCACACCCCAGTGCAAATCTTAACATCTTTAATTCTGCCACATCCAACTCAAACTCCTGCCTTTTTGTCAATGCCACTGTCTCCAACCCATATAACATAGCTGGTCTCACTACCCTCTTGTAGACCTTCCCTTTCACTCTTACTGGTACTCGTCTGTCACAAATCACTCCTGACACTCTTCTCCACCCACTCTATCCCACCTGTATTCTCTTCTTCACCTCCTCTTCCACACTCACCGTTACTCTGAACTATTGACCCCAAGTATTTAAACTCATCCACCTTCATCACCTCTACTCCTTGCATCCTCACCATTCCTCTATCCTCCCTCTCATTCACACACACATATTCTGTCTTACTCCTGCTGACCTTCATTCCTCTTCTCTCTAGAGCATATCTCCATCTCTCCAGGCTCTCCTTCACCTGTTCCCTACTTTCACTACAGATCACAATGTCATCTGCAAACATCATAGTCCACGGGGACTCCTGTCTGATCTTGTCTGTCAACCTGTCCATCACCATTGCAAATAAGAAAGGGCTCAGAGCTGATCTTTGATGTAACCCCACCTCCACCTTAAATGCATCCGTTACTCCCACCGCAGACCTCACTGCTGTCACACTACCCTCGTACATATCCTGTACCAGTCTTACATACTTCTCTGACACTCCTGACTTCTTCATACAATACCACAACTCCTCTCTAGGCACCCTGTCGTATACTTTCTCTAAGTCTACAAAGACACAATGAAACTCCTTCTGACCTTCTCTGTACTTCTCCATCAGCACT
This sequence comes from Protopterus annectens, assembly GCF_019279795.1. Lineage (NCBI taxonomy): Eukaryota > Metazoa > Chordata > Ceratodontiformes > Protopteridae > Protopterus > Protopterus annectens. The sequence goes on from NC_056744.1 coordinate 619,421,082, forward strand.
TTCAGAGCAAACATCGCATCTGTAGTGCTCTTTCCCAGCATGAAACCATACTGCTGATCACTAATCATCACGTCCCTTCTTAACCTTGCTTCCACTACTCTTTCCCACAACTTCATGCTGTGACTGATCAGTTTAATCCCTCTGTAGTTACTACAGCTCTGCACATCACCCTTATTCTTAAAAATCGGTACCAAAACACTTTTTCTCCATTCCTCAGGCATCCTCTCACTTTCCAAGATTTCATTAAACAATCTGGTTAAAAACTCCACTGCCGTTTCACCTAAACACCTCCATGCTTCCACAGGTATGTCATCTGGCCCAACAGCCTTTCCATTCTTCATTCTCTTCATAGCTATCCTTACTTCCACCTTGCTAATCCATTGTACTTCATGATTCACTATCCCTACATCATCCAACTTTCTCTCCCTCTCATTCTCTTCATTCATCAACCCCTCAAAGTACTCCTTCCATCTCCTCAACACACTCTCCTCGCTTGTGAGTATGTTTCCCTCATTATCCTTTATCACCTTTACCTGCTGCACATCTTTCCTAGCTTGGTCCCTCTGTCTAGCCAATCGGTACAGGTCCTTTTCTCCCTCCTTAGTGTCCAACCTTTCATACAACTCTTCATATGCCTTATCCTTAGCCTTCGCCACCTCTCTCTTTGCCATGCACCTCATCTCCTTATACTCCTGTCTACTTTCTTCATCTCTCTGACAATCCCACTTCTTCTTTGCCAACCTTTCTCTGTATACTCTCCTGTACTTCCTCATTCCACCACCATGTCTCCTTGTCGTCCTTCCTCTGTCCCGATGTGATACCAAGCAGCTTTCTAGCCATCTCCCTTACTAGCTCTGCTGTAGTTACCCAGCTATTTGGTAACTCTTCACTGCTACGCAGTGCCTGACTTAACTCATCCCTGAACTCCACCTCACAATTACCCTTTTTCAATTTCCACCATTTGATCCTTGGTGCTGCCCTTACACTCCTCCTCCTCTTAATCACCAACGTGGGCCTCAATGTTGATGCACATCATATATCCCCCTCCCAGGGATGGGGTAGGCTAATACAAATGCTGTCATAGCTAAGATGCTGGTGAGGAGACAAAACATCCTCATGGCTGCAAAACTGACTGCCCCTCCAGATAGCTCTCACCCTGATACCAGGTTAAATCCCCAAGGTAAAGAAAAAAATGGGCCTTTGCCAGTTGGGGAGGGAGGGTATCACTGATAGCAGGCACAGGGGCAAAAATTGATTCATTAAACACAGTCCCATCTCGTTATGGAAAGAGTTTATGTTCAACATACTCACATTCACTTTTGAGCTTAGGTGCTAAAATAGTCTTTGACAGGAGAGAACTGGTGTTTGCTTTGCAATGCTAGAAGTTGCATTTATATTTGGTTGCATATTTTAGTCATCAGAGTTTACATTTTATTGCTGTAAGTTCATAGTACAGACCTCAAGGTATATCTGAGGTTGAACACAGGGCTGGTATAAGCTGTAAAAATTAAAACGGGATCCAATAAGCCTAGAGAGCGGAGAGATGAAAAGTAAATATTTATCTAAGGTAGAATGCTGACTTTTCTGCAACATTTCCTTTGTTGGCTTGAGATGTCTCCATGTTGAACATTGACTGTTTTCACCATTTGATTTAGCCAAGGACTTGTGTTTACAGTTTGATGCTGGTCTGATTAGGCCTGTTCATTCTTGGAACAGTGGTAATGGTCATTTGAGCTATGTAGAGGCTAAGATGGACTAGCATATATGATAGCCAGCTAAGAAAACAAAGGTTAACCCAAGATTCTAGTCAGTTTCTACCTGTATGGAAATCAGTAATAGATAACTATACTAGATCTCCTCCTACCCAAGAGGTGTGGAACTAAATTAAAAAAAAGAATGAAAAGAAGCCACTTCAGAGGGCTGTAAATGTGGCAGCATCTGCATCTGTTCCATCGCTTAAATCCACTACAAGACCACATGACTTGTAATGAAGTTAATGCCTTATCTTACTTCTCTCCTACTAAATAGCTCTTGCTATCATAACATTTTCCCTCACTTTGTTATTGCTCTGTGCCCCCTCCCACTTCAGCTTTCTACAGTTTTATAGTTTTGTAAATAATGTGCTAATTTGTTTAAGTAGCCTTGCCTCTGCATCTGTTATAGACAGGAACCAACTAGTGGGGTGTATCAGAGGGACTGCAGTGGATGGACTTCAAAAGGCTTAACTGCACTATTACCTAGTAGCAACCCACACATCCATCACCTCCTTTTTTTTTTCCCCCCATATTTTGCATCAAGGGTTGGGGTGTCACTTCAGGAGTTGATAACCATCAAGAAACAATGCTAACGAGGGGCGTGGCCAAGGATGAACACAGGATAGCAGCAGATTTCTTCAGCTCCACCAATTTCATTACATTGACAGGAATTAATTACTTAAAAAATTAATTCTTGAAGTAATTTTCTTTCTAAATAAGTTTGTTTTATATAGCTCTTGAACTATATCTAAAAAAGAAAGGAAATCTTAATAATATTCCTGTCAGAAATTACTTTGGAAATTTTCCTGTCAGTTTATCAGTCTGAAATGAGTTCCAATAAGACAAATTCTCAAGACTCCAGCATCAAGAAAGAACTTCAGTCTCTGATAATTATAGCCCAGCAACTTACTGCTAAGATGGATAAAATGGATACTAAAATAGACACTTTCATAGAAAAAACTACAAAACAAATAGACTTGTTACATATGGACCTGCAACAACAGAAGATCCAGATGACAGGCATAGAAGAAGCTGTGAATGACATGGAAAATAAAATACAAGAACAGGAAATCAACATTGAGTTTCTGCTGAAACAAAATACACATTTACAAACAAAGCTGGATGACCTGGAAAATAGATCTAGGCGCAATAACATTAGGATTTTTGGACTGCCAGAAAATATTGAAGGTAACAATGTTACTTCTTTTTTAACAACATGGCTCCCTAAAACTTTAGATTTACCAGAAGCATTCTCTTTTGGTATCGAAGAGCACATAGATCTATAGCTAATACTAACTCTAACAAAAACTATCCTAGATCAGTTATAGTTAGATTTCTATCATCTTTTGATAAAGAGATGGTTCTTAAATCTGCTTGGGCTAAAGCTCCTGTTAAGTTTAATGAGACAACTGTGCGTTTTGACAATGACTATTCTTCCATGGTAATTGCTAAAAGAAAAGTTTTTCTGCCACTAATAAGGGAGCTTAAAAAGCACAGTTTAAAACATACCTTCTGTTTCCTGCCAAGCTTAAAATCTTCCTTCCTGATGGTCCTAAGGTCTTGATGATTTAGACTCTGCTTTACTGTTTGTCAAAGAAAAAAGGATTTTGGATAAAATAGAAGAAATGGAATGGGCTAGTTCTTCATTAAAGAGATTGGCAACTGAAGCTTCCTGGAAGACTTCAGAGAAGAAGAAGAGACTAAAAAACAAATGATTTGTTATATATTTTTTTCTCTCTCATCATTTTAGTTCATTATTAATCTTTTTGAATATAGTTCCTGCATTTCCAGAAAGCCACAAATATTTTGGAAAAGATTTAATCAAAGTTATTCTCTATGTGCAAAGAAATGTTTTGTTTCATAACCAGTCAAAATGCCTGAGGATTTAATGGCAGGCTGTGACTCGATTTGTTTTCTTTCTGAAAAAAGTAAGGTTAGTAATTTGATACATTTTTTTATCTTTACCTTTTTTTTTTTCTTCCTTCTTCTTTTATTATTTTCTTTGTTTAAACAATGACATTCTATTTAGATTATGTAGTGGGTAAAGGGTGGGGGAGGGCAGGGAGAGAACAGTAATAAAAATATAATTAATAGAATAATAACATATTTATTTCTAGTAAAAGTTTATAAGTTCTTCAAATGCTATTTCTAATTATACTTTCTTGATTATACTGCTTATGCTTGTTTGTAAATAATCTGTCATGCTTTAACTAATAATAATCAGAACTAAATAAGAGTAAATAATATGTTTTATTTTTAACTCTATTAATATAAACAGTAAGTAACATTCCATTGTATATACTTCTTACAGCTTTCTCTTACATTTTTTTATTTCTGCCTCACTCCCTTTTATTTTCTACTCTCTTTTCTTTTCTTTATTAATATATAGAACTGCTTTTGACTGAGGGCACAGTGAATAATAGGATTTGTATGAAAATTGAGTTGGGAGAAGAATGCTGAGTTTTATTACTTGTTGGTAATTTTGAGTTTAATTTCACTTGCATAGAGGCTGTGATGATCTGTGGAATACATTGTGGAGGTTCTGTCATGTTTAGATGCATTTACACTGCTAAATGAATGTTTGTCACTAGTTTTTAATAAGTTTCCCGCCAAAATGTTAAGAGAGACAATCTGGGATGTGGGCTGTCTTATGCATAATGCCCTTGAGTTACCTCAGAATCTTCAAATCACAGAATTCTCACAGAGAAACTGAAAGCAGTTAGTATAAACATTGACAAGGTTATCACACTGACACACCACAGATTCAGGAAAAATACTCTGTTCATAAATTATGTCAGTTATAATGAGTTTAAATGATGTAGTTTCTTGTAGTAAGTAAATGTCTTATTTTAGAAGGCATAAAAAATGAAACATTTATTTAAATGTTTTGAAAATCTACTTAACAGCAGCATAATAATCTGTGTTAAAAATTTGTGTTCCAAACATATACTTTACTATAACTCATTTAATTCATCTGATTGACAAACATAAATAATCTTATAACTCTATTCTGGAAGAAATGTCATGTGATATATTTTAAAGCAGTAGGTTAGCATGATTGTAAAATCTGGTTACCAATATGTGTTTGCTGTGCATTATTTTGTATAAAGCAGACAGATTTATTCTAGGGACAGCAAGTAGGACAGTGCTCTACAAAGGCACAACTCAGTGAGATCAGATATATATATATATGTGTGTGTGTGTGTGTGTGTGTGTGTGTGTGTGTGTGTGTGTGTGTAAACTTATTTCTGAGAATCTGCATAACTATCTAATATGATTTATAATAATTTCTATGAATACAATATTTTACTCTATTGACAAAATGAATGTTTGCCACAAGTTTTAATAAGTTTCCCGCCAAAATGTTAAGGGAGACAATCTGGGATGTGGGCTGTCTCATGCATAATGTTCATGAGTTTCCTCAGAAGCTTCACTCACAGAATTCTCACAGAGAAACTGAAAGCAGTTAGTATAAACATTGACAAGGTTATCACACTGACACACCACAGATTCAGGAAAAATACTCTATTCATAAAATATGTCAGTTATGATGAGTTTAGATGATGTAGTTTCTTGTAGCAAGTAAATATCTTATTTTAGAAGGCATAGAAAATGAATCATTTATTTAAATGTTTTTGAAAATCTACTTAACAGTAGCATAATAATCTGTGTTAAAAAACTTGTGTCACAAACAAATACTTTACTATAACTCATTTAATTCATCTGATTGACAAGCATAAATAATCTTATAACTCTATTCTGGAAGAAATGTCATGTGATATATTTTAAAGCAGTAGGTTAGCATGATTGTAAAATCTGGTTACTAATATGTGTTTGCTGTGCATTATTTTGTATAAAGCAGACAGATTTATTCTAGGGACAGCAAGTAGGATTGTGCTCTACAGAGACACAACTCAGTGAGATCAGATATATAAGTATGTGTGTATATATATATATGTATATACATATATATATGTGTATGTATGTATGTATATATATATATATATATATATGTATGTATGTGTGTGTGTGTGTATGTATGTATATATGTGTATGTGTATATGTATGTATGTGTGTGTGTGTGTGTGTGTGTATATGTATGTGTGTGTGTCTGTGTTTGTGTGTGATGGCTTTTTTTTTTTTTTTTTTTTTTTTTTTTTTTTTTAGGTAATAACGCAGGTGTTTCTGAGAATCTGCATAACTATGCAATATGATTTATAATAATTTTTATGAATACAATATTTTACTCTATTGACAATAATGAGTTTAAGTAAATGCGCATATACAAACAATTCAAGATTTTTTTGGAAGCTGTTGATAGAATTCACATGACAGAAAATAGATGCATCTTAATGCTTGTAATGTCTGAATCATATTAGCCAAAGCTTTTGATTTAAATGAATGTTAGAACATAATTTTCTCTCCTCTTGATTTCTAACATTAAGATTATTTGAATGCTATTAGAATACAAGTGTTATATATTACATATATTTATATAATAGTATGAACAGTTTTTTAAAAAGAGAAGGAAAAAGAAAAAAAAAAAAAGAAAAAAGTTTATTTTAGTTTATATGATGCTGTTTTACCAAATGTGTAGTTTTGTCTTGATAGATAATTGAATTGAAAACTGTTAACCTCAGTTAAATATAACTAGTATTAAATTGATAAGGTGGTAGCTGAGGTACTGCTGCTTAGGGTAGGGGGTTAACTTGAGTAGTAAATACTGCTCTAAGTTGGAGTTTTCAACTCCAGGCGGGATGCAAGGTTTAATCCTTACATTATTTTCACTTGTTCATTGTTATATGTATATAGTTTTGACATCCACAATATATTTTGTACACTCATTGTCACTACAAACAAAATTGAATCCTATACAAAATCCCATAAGAGATTTAATAAATACAGCTATATTTAAAGGTACACCTAAAAGAGGAGATGTAACATTATTTATCTGGTTATTTGTTATTTCGATCATAAGATTCTTGAGTTTTAAAAATGCCAAATGACATCTTTAAAAGGAATTTCTTTAAACATTAATGGATTGAATAATCCGTGTAAAAGGGCAAGCCTAATAAGATACATTAATCTACACAAGGCCAATCTAGTCTTCCTGCAAGAAACCCATCTCTTGAAAAGATATTGATAAACTAGCCACTAATAAGTATACAGTATTGGTTAGTTCAGAGCACACTCAGAAAAAGAGGAGTGGCTATTTTATGGAATAAAAGTATGCCCATTCCTAAAACCATTAAGTCTTATCAGGATGACAAAGGAATGTTTTGTATGGTTACAGTACAAATTAATGGGAAGACTTACACTTTAATTAATGTATATTGGATACCTGGAATTGGTATTAATACAGTGAAACATCATATTGATAAGATGATATCATTCTCTATAGGGATATTATTTTAGCTGGTGATTTTAATTGTATACTACATGAAAGTGATACTACCACTATAAAGAAAAGAAGAATTACATCTAATGCAAAACATTTAAATGATTTTGCTAATTCTTATCATTTGAATGATATTAATAATCAGATAGAGTCAAAATCATTACCATACACCTTGTTTTCTAACAGATACAAAACTTATTCAAAAATAGATAGGGTCTTTATTTCTAACCAGATGGTAACAGATTTAATTAATTCCAAAATCATTTCATGTCCTATATCTGATCATAACTCAATTGTTTTGAATTCATGATAAAAATACTCATAAACTTCAGATCAAAAGGATACCAGCTTACTTAACTCAGCTAAAAGACTATAAAGAATATATACTTTCAGAAGTACAACATTTTCTAGACATAAATAATACTCCTGAAGTCTCCATTGTCTATGTTTGGGATGCCTTAAAATCATATCTATATGGACAAAGTATCAGATGGTATAATAACAAAAGGAAATCTTGGGATAAGGAATTGTTAGATATTCAAAGTAAACTGGACGCTTATAAGCATAATAATAAAGAAAATATTATGGACAAGAAAGTTATTGAAGAAATAAACAAACTAAATGAGAAATACAAAGAAATTTTAACTCATAAAGTTAAAATAACTTTAGAGAAATACAAGTTTTGTCTTATTCAATAAGCCCCAAATACTTACATAGACTTAAAAATAAAACAAAAGATTGAATAAACAAAACCATATCAAAGAAATCTTTTCTCTAAGGAAAAAGAAGAATGTTTCTAGTATACCAGAAATACTGGACGAATTTAGAAATCACTTTCACAAGATTAACCATAACAACATTAACATGGAACCTAAAGATAAAATAAAGGAGTTTATAACCACAAACCTGAATAAAAAGCTTAACAAACAACAGATTAAACTATTGGACAAGAGTATTTCATATACAGAAGTTATTACACAAATAAATAAGCTTAAATCAAACAAAGCACCGGGTAATGATGGTATTATACCAGAGATATATAAAATCCTTTCTAAAACTACATATTCATTAATACATAAGGTTTTTATTCTGGCCCAAACTGAGTTAATAACCCCCCCATCTTGGCAATATACATTTATTTCACCAATTTTAAAACCTAATAAAGATCCAACTAGATGTTCTTCATATCGACCCATCTCATTACTTAATGTTGATTATAAAATGTTTATGAGTATTTTTGCTGATAGATTGAAGACAATTATTCCCGGCATTATAGACATAGATCAGATGGGCTTCATTGTAAATAGAAATACTTTTGATAATATAAGAAGAACTTTAACATTAATTGATTTTGCAAATAGGAAAAAGAAAGATTTAACACTTATTAGTCTTGATATAGGTTCAGCATTTGATTCAGTAAGTTGGGACTATCTGTTTACCTTACTGAAATGCACAAATTTCTCTGATGCATTTGTAAATTTAATTGAGCATTTATACAAAGGAACGCTGGCTTATATTAAGGTAGGAACATATGTTTCACAAAAATACCCATTCTTAAAGGTACAAAGCAAGGATGTCCACTTTCTCCACTATTATTCACTTTAGTAATGGAGCCTTGGGCTAATTTGATTAGAAACAGTACTGACATAGAGGGTTTTGAAATAGAAGAAAATACAACATCAAAAATTCAACTTTTGCAGATGATGTTCTAATTACATCAGCAGGATCTAATTCTTCTATGCAGTCTTTATTTGATAAAATGATGAATTTTAAAAGTATTTCTGGTTTAATATTCAATGAAGAAAAACTAAAATACTACCTATATATACACGAAAAAATACTCTCATTAGTGATTTTACTAAATATGTACCCAACTCAGGTCAGATAACTTATTTAGGTATAATACTATCTAAAGATATTAAATCTATTATATATAATAACTATAATACCTGTTTTCTTAATATACAAAATCTTTTAATACCTGGAATAATATGTTTTTACTATGGAGGAGAGACTTACAATTATTAAAATGATAATATTCCCCAAGATTTTATACTTAATACAATCAATAATACTTTCACCTACAAAAATAACTATCAAGAAACTGAATACACTAATGTTAAATTTCTTATGGGCACCTAATAGACCTAGGATTGCATTAAAGAAACATACTAATAGCTGGTCTCAAGGGGTATTTCTTTTCCAGACTTTAATTTATATATTATCTCTTCTATTATAAAAGTTATTACTTTATTAATAGATCGGTCATATGTCGCAAAATGGAAAGATTATTGGGAGCTAATTAGTATGCACTTCATGAAAATCTCCTTAACACATAAAAATATGATTATAAATAACTCCATGTTGTGGTTGCTAAAGGAATTTTGTACTTCACCTATTACACCTAAACATATGGTCTGTTACCCATTAAATATTATTATTAGCTATCGTAACTTTATATTCATGCACCCTAAGTATAGGGAATGGAATTTTATTGTATTCCCTATAATTTATACTCAGGGTATGCTTATGTCATCTACTTCTGAAGGAGCTCATTTAGCTATAGATAATAATCTAAAGTACTGGAATCAGCTGATATCTGATAATAAAGTTAAAAATCTAGATTTCTTAAAACAAGAATTTGATCTAAGAGAAACTTGCTGGTTAGAGGTTCAGATCTTTAGACAACATCTCATTGATAGAATAGATCTAATGTCTATAACAGTTAAAGAATCTATTCCAAAACTGATTGATTACTTGATAATAAATTTACAGCATAAAGTTTCTGATAAAGGTAAACTTTCATATATACATAAAATTATCAGACAAGAAACTTTTACAATGTAGATTCATACTGGAATTATTTCACCTCTATTAATGGGGACCCACCAACTCAACAAGATAAACAATATATATTGGAATCTGCTTATAGAACTACATCTTCCATTGTCTGGAGACTTTATACATGGAAATTTTTACATAGATCTTTTTATACACCTTTGATGATGAATAAAATTAATAATAAAGATAATCTATGTAAGAGATGTAATGTAGAAATTAATGCTGACTGGGCTCATATGTTTTATGACTGTATGAAGTTGAAAGAATACTGGAAGTCAATTAATGAATTTTTGCAGGCTCTTTATACAGATAATTTCATTATTTCTAAGTCTCTTATATTATTCAACACACCTGTACCTCAATGTGTTAAAAGATTAAGCTTCCCTTGTTATGGTCTATCCTAGCAGTGGCTAGGAAAATAATAACTAGAAATTGGATTTCAGATACACCTCCTTCGTTCAATGAATTTAAAAATGTTATGAATATAATGTGTCATATGGAAATAAGCACAATTAGAATGAGAACAACTAGAAAAACATCACGTTTTATTGTATGGGATAATTTACAAAATTTGTTAAAAAAATTCTAATTTCAATAGCACAGTATTTTAGTTTAATTAATTGATCTGATTGTAGTGGATGTCTTTGTAAATACTTTAGTTGTTTTGTTGAATATTATAATAATACCTATTTTAATTATTTGTATAAAATTGTTATGATATTTCTCTTATATGTTAAAACAATAAACTTGTTTTGAAAAAAAAAAAAAGAAACAATGCTAACACCACCACATGATTAGCCCTGCCAAGGTTGCTGTCCCATACTACAAGCATGCACACTAACAAAATACAACAGTGTTACTAGTACTTTCGGACTTGTATTTAATTTCTTGTCAAAACAAACTTCAGCACTGTAATTGTGAACATTTGTATCTAATGATTTTTATTGTTTCAGAACTATTATTATTGTGCAGTTTTGCTACAGTTGCAGAAGCTGGACAGGTACGACACTCACCCTTGATCTGTATTCTGTGGGTTCTATTCCCATATAATAAACTCATAGGTTCTTACGTTCATAGATGTGTACAACATTCACAACCACTGGGGCCTTTTTAAGCCTAGCCATGCATCTCAAATCTCTGGCAAGTTCTAGTACTCGTGATAAGTTTAAGCAGAGGCTTGGGAGATAAATATTTAAAACAAGTAATCTCCGTGGTATCCCCAAAGTCTCAAAACAATAAATATTTACAAGCATTGAGCTGTCAGATGAACCATTTATAGTAGGCTGCCTGTGTCCATAGAGACTGGGTGGCAAACCAGGGATGACTTTCCTGGCTGTTGATGTGAAATCCCATCCGTATGTGCAAAAATGGAAAAAAAGGTTGTGGATGGACGGATTATTCAGTTTTGGCTTTCCTTGGAGTGATCCTGAAAATTGTTCAGGTGCACCAGAGTAAATAAAAATAAACGAGTAAGATTTTGAACAATATTAGCAAACATGCAGTGCAAATAGAAAAAGTAGCTTTTATATTTCACCAGTCAGTGCGGTCTTTTATTCAGAAAAAGTAGGTTTTATGTCTCACAAATCCACGAGATCATAGTTGTTCTTAATTAATGGAGAAGCCCCAGGAATATCCCCCCACCCAGATCCGTAAACTATTGGAAAGGAGATTTCAGTAATTTAAACAAAGTGATTTGTATCTCCTAGTGTGGGTACAGGGTAATAAAGTGGCATTTTATATGTTCTGTTACCCCTTCTAGACGCAGTATTCTCAGACAGCAATAAACTTATGCTTCTTAATATAGAGGAGGATAAGACATCTAAAAGTAACAATATTACACTCTTCTAGAGCAGGTGTGAAATAGGGAGTCTGGACTTTTCAAAGCATGAAGTGATCTGGGAAGGAATACTTAGATTTTGCAGTAAACATTTTTAAAGGTTTACTTGTTATATTTGTTACAAATGCCAGTTCAGACCTCCCTTTACCCCACACCCATATGGGAGCTTTGCCACGGCCCCTTCTTGGTTATTAGTCTTATGGGTTATATCTCAACATTGGCTACACTCCTGAACTGCAGGGTTGGGGGAGAAAGGGTGCTTTACCTGTAAGGTGGAAGCTTAATTAGCTAAGCATTCAAAGTTGCACACTCCTTTGCCAAAAGGAATAGCACACAGCTTTCACTGATCGCTTCCTGGGCTGAATAGAATATTAAACTGAAAGTGACTTATTGCTTCCATTCACTATATGAATTTTCTTGGTACTGTAGGTGGTGATTATTGAATGATTTAAATTAGCTAGGTGGTTTAATAGGGGTGTAAAATGATGCCAGGCTGACAAGGTTCTAATTAAATAAGGGAGTCTATGATAGGGAAGGACAGTCCATTTCTTGGGAAGAGTTTTTGACCTCCAGGCTTTTTTCTCCCCCTTCCAATCACTAGTCATGTCTGTCATATGCAAATCACTCCATGGACAGTGACCCCATTTATTTCAGCATAGGGCCAAGTAAAAAAATGAACACCTGCAAAACAGCAATTGGAGAGGAACTTAATATTTTTTTGGTATGCTACTTCTGTTCCTTCAAAGACAAAGGTACACAATTGGCATTAATTTTGGTCACTTGCAGATCTGTGTGCCAGAGGTTCAAGATATATGTGCCCTCATGTTAACGTATGTTGCTTTTTTAGTACCCCGGAGTTTCTCGGGAGATCACAAAGCACAAAGACAGTCACAAGCCCCTCAACAAGTAGACCAAAACACGCACATGGCCTTCCACTGCCTGCCTACTGCTCAGATTTGGTCACCAGAGGCATGGTGAACTATCTTGCCCCCCCACCACAACCATTTCATCAAGACAGCTGTATAGTATTTATTTATGGACTTAAGATTAAAGATAAAAATATAATGCTTGTATATTTGCTTGAGTTCAAAGTGTTTACTTTGGTTTACAGATGCCACACTGTTGAATGCTGAATGTGTCAACTACACTATCCTATTTCCCTAACTGACCACCACAAAACTTAGTAGTACTCATTAACAGAGTCTGGGGGAGCTGCTTTAGACTTGGCTTGTGCTCAGAAATCTGAGGATCTTAGTAAATTAAACAAACTCTGAAGAAAAGTGGGCAGTTACCTCATCAGTGCAGCAAGGCTAAATATGGCTACATTTGCTTTTAATGCCTTTATGGGTGATATTATGGAGAAAATAAAATGAATAGATTGCCTATGTGCAGGTGAGTCAAGAGCATGCATCATGGTCAGGTGTCCAAGGTATGGTAGAAGGGCTAAGAAACTATCTAACTGGGGAGTGATCAGAAAAACTTCAGCCAAAGTTAATTTTAAAGTAATTCTTCTAGGAAACAGTATTCCAAGACAAAAGGGAGGATACACATGCTTGAGCCACACAGACACACACATAAATTAAATGAATTCTGGAACAAATAATTTCAAATGTTAGAACACAAGCAGGTAGTGTGAGAAGCCCGTATCAGACTAGGTGGATATGAGTTCATATACTGAGAACCCATCTCCATAAAATAGGGACCAGACATGGGCAGAAGAGTGGCGTATCTGCAGCATAAACTACATATGTGAATATATAAGGAGTCTAAATGAGCTAATTCTGCCAAACCTTGAGGAAGAATGATTAAAGAGTGGCATTACAAACCAAAGGAGGAGTATGATGGTGCTAAATGTGTATTAAGGGGATGATGCAGATACCTTAAAGGAATAAATGCAGCAAAATAATTTATATCTGTGAGTGACCTAGTTTCAACAGAGTTGATGATTTGGGGTAAGTGTGAGAATGAATTTTCCCCACAGAAGGTTTGGAGAATGGCAGAGTACAGTGTTTAATAAGGAGACATTGTAGTCAGGAGCACTACAGGAATTCAAGATTCACGAGTCATATGTAGGGAGTGTATTTTTTTTACTGTTGGACTGTGCTGCTAAGGATGTGTGTTAGAACTGCGTATCCTTTAGGTAAGAAAATGGGCGGATCAGTTGGAATACTACATGCTTTATGTGCTGTTAGCTTGTGTGCTATAATTTACAAACCTGAAAGGTTAAATAAGTACCTCATCCTCTGAATCTGAAAAACGATGTGGCATACTTCCCTTCGAAGAGAGATGTACCATGAAGTGTGAAGTTTCAAAACACTGCTTAGAACAAACGGACCCTTTCTGTTAGTAAACTTTCACTCTTATTTTAACATTTTAGAAATGTTTAAAACACAGATGCTGATGCTAAATAAATCCCTTTGTGAAACTAGGAGTCTGTGAAATTGTCTAATGATGGGAGTGCTACAGAAGCCTTAAAGCCCAAAATCCTGAAAGTTCAAAATACTGAAAACTCAAAATACCGAAAGCTCAAAATCCTGAAAACACACAGGATGCCAACACTTACTATATTCCAGCACAAGTACATACAGTAACATATTACCCTTCAACTATATGCAGGGGGACAATCTTGGAGTTGATATATTTAAGTAGCAGGGGGTGTGGGGAGAAAACAGTAACATAGTTTTTGTTTTATTTGTTTCTGTATGTACTTGTGCTGGAACATAGTAAGTGTTGGTATCCTGTGTGTTTTCAGGATTTTGAGTTTTCAGTATTTTGAACTTTCAGGATTTTGGTCTCAGGATTTTGATCTTCAGGATTTTGGGCTTTCAGGATTCTGTAGCACTCCCCTAATGATACCACCCCACTTTCTGCACTAAATCAGAACACACTACTTTTTCCTCCTAAAAGGCAGACTTTTAACTATTTTCAGAATGCATTGTTTGCCATGGTGCTGAGAAACCAAGAAGTACCTTATCTTCTAAGCGAAACAGGAGGTATTGACACAACTGTGTCGATACCATCCAGCTGCCAGATAAGCATTGAGGTGTTTATGTATTATAATGCAATATTTTATAGTCTGTATGCATTTATGGCCCCGTCAGGTAAAAGTATTTGTAAATATGCAGCGCTAAAGATGTGCATAACTTCTATTCACACATTTTGTTGCATGTTTAATGATTAATTTGTATGTCTATTAGAAATATTTTGCTGAGGTCAGTATTTAAATGGAGCAGTGATTCAGACAATCATTCCTAGTTTTGTCAGCAAAATTAGTGAAATGTTGTATGCACCCAGCTGTACTGCTTAAGTAGAACTGAGAATTCCACACAGCGGCTGTAGCCTATTTGTAAAGTGTCCCGTGGCTGATATATTCACTACAGTTCAAGATCTTCCCTTTTTTCCATAGCAGGATGTTAGGGTTGCAGACGTAAAGCAGTGTAGATAATATATAAAAGGGCTGTGGCCATTGCGTTTCAGCTGTAAATACTGCTGAGTTGGTGCCCTGTTTGGGGTGAGTTGTAGGCCTTATGCCCACTGAGTGCCAAGAAAGGCCCTGGCTCCTTCATATTCTTCATTGGATTAAGCAGGTGATCAGAGAAGGAATGATTGTGCTTTAAAGAGCAGATCAGCACTGAATGTATTAAGACTAAAAACAAGGAAATAAAGAAGTTATGTACTCACCATAACGTTCCATCTGAGTAGTTATACTTCATTTTTCTGCAACCTGTGGGTATTCAGATCCATATCTGATCCGAGCCAGCAACTTTACAAGCATCAGCTCCAAGCTCCGAGCTCCTCCCCCTACCCATAATGCACTACCATCTCCTACTTTCCCTCAGATCGAGTTTGCCACAACTAAATACATAAGCAACTCAGCCCAATGAACCAAACCTGTATAGACAGGACAAGGTCCGGGGGACAGAGGGAGGGAAGGCTGGAGAAAAATGAAGTATAACTACTCAGATGGAACGTTATGGTGAGTACATGACTTCTTTCTCTGAAGTAGTTAACTTCATTTTATCTGCAACCTGTGAGACAGAGTCCCCAGCTACCCCAATCCTGGGAGGCCCTTATGGAAGGATATTCCTGAGCACCGCAGAGCCAAAGGATGCTCTACCCCTAGAAATCAGATCTA
Organism: Protopterus annectens; assembly: GCF_019279795.1. Taxonomy (NCBI): domain Eukaryota; kingdom Metazoa; phylum Chordata; order Ceratodontiformes; family Protopteridae; genus Protopterus; species Protopterus annectens. The sequence goes on from NC_056744.1 coordinate 619,437,047, forward strand.
ATTTGTAATGGGAAATGAAGGTATGTGAATTGGCCCAGGTCGCTGCTGCACAAATGTCATCCAAAGGAACCCTAGACCAAAAGGCAGCAGAAGTCACCATGGACCTAGTAGAGTGAGCTTTAACAATACCAGGAAGAGATAAACCTTTTGTTTTGTAGACATGCGAAATGCAAAGAATGATCCATCTTGCCAAAGAAACCTTAGAAATAGCTTTTCCCAAAAAGGATTTGGAAAAGGAAATGAACAACTGGTCAGACTTGCGGAATGATTTTGTTCTATGAAGATAGAAGCGAAGTTGTCTATGAACATCTAACAAAGGAAGTTTGTATTCACCCTTGTTTTGGAAATTAGGAAAGAAAACAGGCAGATTAATGGACTGGTTTATGTTTGCTTCAGATGCCACTTTAGGTAAGAAGGAAGGATTAGTACGGAGAGAGACCCTATCCGTATGGAAGGCCAAATAAGGAGGCACGGCAGACGGAGCTTGAAGCTCAGAAACCGTCCTAGCAGATGTAATGGCGACTAGGAAAGCTGCCTTCCAGGATAAGAATTTTAAATCCATTGATGCTGCAGGTTCGAATGGAGGAGCCACCAATGCCTGCAGGACAAAGGTAAGGTCCCAAGGGGGCACTGAATCCTTGACAGGAGGGCGCAACAGAAAAGTGCCTTTAAGAAAAGCCTTGCACAGCCTAGAGGAGGCTAAGGCAATGTTGTCTTCACCAACATGAAAATTAGAAATGGCTACCTGTTGTGCTTTCACTGTGGAGGAGCTAGCTCCTTGCTGAAAAATGCCAGACAGGAAATCCAACACTGCTGGAATAGGGGCTGTAAAGGGATCTAGGTTTCTCTGTGAGGCCCAAATGGAAAAACCATTCCATTTACTGCGATAGTTTCCTAGTGGAATCTTTAAGAGAAGCCACCAGTATGGATTTTACCGGGGATGAAAGACCGGGATTTCTGGCGATTAATGGAATTGGAGCAACCAAGCTGTCAGTTTGAGGCTGCCCAGGTCGGGTGGGTGGATACCCGAAGGATGGGAGATGAGATCCGGGCAGCGATCCAGAACCCATGGAGGAGCTAAGAGATGAGACCAAAGGAATGGGAACCAAACCAGACAAGGCCAGAACGGGACAATGAGGATAACTTTGCACCACAGTCAGCAAGCTTTCTGAAGAAACTTCGGAATCAGTGGCAATGGTGGGTAAGCATACAGAAGCCCGGGGGGGGGGCAAAGAAGCCCGGGGGGGGCAAGCATGGACTAGAGTGTCTCTGGGGGTTTCCCCTGGTGAGGGAATCAGAGCAAAGAACTCGCTGCACTTCATGTTGGATGGAGATGCGAAGAGATCGCAGCAAGGCTGACCCCATACAAGGAATATCTCCTCCGTTACTGACTGTTTCAAAGACCATGCATCAGAATAGCCTGACTCAATCTGTCTGCTAACATGTTGGAGCACCCCGGGATGTGCGTTGCTATCAGAAACCGACCGGTGGAAATAGCCCACTCCCACACACTCATGGCCTTGCGACATAGGGGATAGGATCTGGTTCCCCCTTGCTTGTTGATATACCAGACAAACCGACATGTTGCCTGACAGAATCGCAATCAATCCGAGAGGGAGGACAGTGTGAAAGGCTTTCAACGCTAAAAGCACTGCCCTCATCTCTAGAACATTTATATGCAACTTGGTCTCTGACTGGGACCACATGCCTTGGACTGTCCTTCCCGAACAGTGTCCCCCCCCACCCAAGTTGGGAGGCGTCTGTGGCCACTGTGGCTTGAAAAGGAGATGACGCAAAGGGGTGTCCTTCTATAATCTCCGGTGAATTTAACCACCAAAGAAGGGATGTTCTGCAGACGTTCCTGATCGGAAATTTCATGGGAAGGTCTAGCCAAGACCATTGAACAGCCAAAGTCTATTGAAGAACCTGCATATGAAGGCGCGCGCAAGGGAGAATCGATATGGAGGAAGCCATGGAGCCCAATGCCTGGAGGACCTCGCTCGCCTTTGGAGACTTGATGTTCGCTATTTAAGCTATGTGGCACCTGAGGTGCAAGATCCTGTCTGGAGTTAAAAATACTTTCATCTGCAAAGTGTCTAGCCACGCCCCATTGAAGTCTAAAACTTGTACTGGTTGCAACTGGGATTTTTGAACATTGACTGTAATCCCCAATAGATCTGCCAACTGAATAAAGTAGTCTCGGGCCAGACAAAGCAGACGCTTGTTGGGCGCAGCAAAGAGCCAGTCGTCCAAGTAAGGAAATACCTGAATACTCTGAAGCCTCAGGTGAGCCGCTACAACTTCCATTATCTTGGTGAACACCCTGGGGGCTGTGGTGAGCCCGAAGGGTAGGGCTCTGAACTGAAAGTGACTGGCTCCCAGCTGGAAGTGCAAAAACCTCCTGGTGCTTCTGTGGATCTTGATGTGATAGTAAGCATCCTGGAGGTTTAACGAGCACATCCAGTTGCACTCTCGGAGATGAGGTAGAATGGACTGTAGGGTGACCATACAGAATTGTTGTTTGGCTACAGACAGGTTCAAAGTTGATAGGTCTAGAATGGGCCTGAGGTCCCCCATCTTTTTTGGCACTAAAAAGAACCTTGAGTAGACTCCTGATCTGGACTGGTCGGGGGGGGACCTGTTTGATGGCTCATTTGAGAAGCAGCTTTGAAACCTCTGCGGCCTCCCTGTGAGCAGGTGGGACATCCAGGAGGTGATTTGGAACATTTGGAGGGGCAACAAATGGGGTAGTGTAACCTCTGGATATAATCTGCAACACCCAGCAATCTGTCGTAATGGACTCCCATGCCACTGGGTGTAAGGACAATCTCCCCCTGACTGCCTCCAGAGTAGGACAGTTGGGCAACCCCTCAGGGCTGCTGAGCGGGTCCATCAGAAAAAGGTTCCCTAGACCCAAAATTCCTGGGACCCCATGTACCTCTGGGTTGGTGTCGATCCTGTCCTCCTCTGCCTCTGGGGGAATAGTTGTCCTGAGAATCCCAGGAAAACTGAGATTTTCGGAACCACATCTTCTCTAGGAATCAGAGGGCAAAAGAAGGACCGCTGAGGGTTACAGAAGCGGATCCCGACGGCAAAGTCTTCCCGTCTTTTTCGCTCTGGACAAGTGTGTCACGTACCGTCTTCCTGAAAAGGGAAGAACCGTCGTAGGAAGCATTAATAAATGACGCATTGAAAGGGTCCGCAAACTGACACAGCCTGAGCCAGGCATGACGCCTCATGGCTATGCCTGTCCTGGCCGCCCTAGCTGCTCCTTCCATGGCATGGGAAAGGAGCCTTATAGCAGTGTTTGAGACTGACTTCAGAGTAGACATTTTCGCAGAGAACAACTGTTTGTCCTGCGACGATAAGGACTCTGGGGACGACTCAGTGAATTCCAATGCAAGGTCTCACTGAAGCTGGATCACATGTGCCAAATAATTCAGCGCACGGATTGAAAAAGTCGCTGAGGAATAAAAGCGCTTCCCAAACCTATCCACCGACCTGGACTCCTTGTTTGGAGGGTGGACTGAGGAACTCTCCTGCGCTAGTTCCTTCTTGGTGGCCGCTGTGACCAACATAGTATCAACTGGGGCTCCTTTTGACCAAGGTTGTCTGTCAGTAGGGGGAGATAAAGTCTTGTTGGGGCATTTGGGGATGGGCTCTATGGTGTCAGTCTACTTCCATGCCCACATGGTGATAAGGTCCACCAAAGGGTCCGCTGGCGGAGACACCCAGGAAGTAGATGGGCCCATGCCAAAGGCCTCCAGGAACACTGACTCATCCCCAAAAGGTTTTGGGGCTGACCCAACCTCCCCTCTGGCAGAGGATCTCCATGATGTCTCCGAAGGAGACGTCTTTGGGAGGTGAACTGGGGAGAACCTTCTCCTTCATCTAAGTCAGTGTCTGTAGTGAGGGACTTGGGGGAGTCCAAGTGCCTCCTTTTGCACTTACGCTTACGGTGGCCCTCTTCAGTGTTCCTGTCTGAAGAGGACTCGTGAGCCGCAGGGGGTTCCTCAGGGGGAATAACCTGGGGATCCTCTGGCACGGGCTGTCCTTGAGATAGGATTTAGGGAGTCGTCGCCAAATTCAGAGGTGTCTGGGTGGAATCCAAGGGGATGGGCTGGGGTCTCAATCCCTGGGAGAGAACCCTCTTCACCACTTCGAAGGCCGAAGGAGAGCATACCTCCTTGGCACCCAGCAAGGAAGAAGCCATCCCCAGATCCGAAGCAGGGACCGGAGCCGAAGCAAGGGTAGCCTGAGGTCTGAGGAAACTGGTCGGATCCAAAAGAGGCGGAGCCAAAGAATCCATTCCCTTGGGTCCAACTCCCTGTCCATGGTTCCGAGAGTTACTCTGCATCGAACTAGTCGAATCCGAGGAGCTCAAGGTAACAGCCATAGTCGAGGTTGGGGGAACCGTCGGCGCCGAGCTACCACCTCCAAAAAATCTCTGATCCAAGAGCCCAGAAACTGAAGTACGGATCGGGGAAGGAGACATGGGGTGGAAAAAAGGCATGGAGGTCCCCCCTCTGGAGGGAGAGAGGCCTGGCAAGACTCCCATCTGTATTTTGGTCTGAATGAATCTCTGCATCATCCTGTCCATGTCTAAGTTTGACAAGCTCCGAGTCGATTGCGAAGAAGCCACCGACTCAGATCTGGCTGGTCTACGCTGTGAGGGTGAGGAAGGCCTCTGATCCGAAGATTCCAGCAGCTCTGGTGAAAAACGAGGAGACTGAATCCATGGAGAAACTGGCCTCTTGGACTTAGAAGGGGGACTAAGGAAGAGCTCCCTGTCTGGGGATCTCTTGCGAGGTCTATCCCTATTCTTGTCCCGATCCTCCTTGTGCCTTTCTCTGTCCTTGTCTTTGTCCACTACACTGGACTGTAGCTTTTTCCTTGCCTGACCCAGCACCAGAAGAAATGGGAGTTTGAGTCCCTGTCTGGGTGGGAGGTTGAGTAATGGGTACCAAGGCCGTGGCAGACTCCAGCATAGATTCAGGGAGAAGGTCTTTAGCAACCAATTTATCTTCCAATCCCTGAGGGCTCTAGGGTTGAACCCAGTGCATATTGCACATTGTGTCAACAAATGTGACACTCCCAAACAAAATAACACACAGAGTGTGACCATCAGCCAGGGAGAGCTTATGGCCACACTCTGCATTTCTTAAATACTGATTTTGGCTGATCAGCCATGGTCCTGCACCAAACACCACTACCTACAAGATCACCACACACAAAACACATGTAGGGGAAGGGCAGTTCTAACAACTACTCTACAGAGTTTTACAACAGAAAAACTTTTTTTTTTTTTAAACTAACCGACGAACAAGTGATAAACTAGTGGGGGAGGAAGGGAAACCACTAACTCAGACACACTAAAGACTAAGATTTTATAAACTTACTATCCCTGAGCACAGAGTGAAGGAGACCACGATGCTCACTACTGGCGAGGCAGGCGAGATCTGGGAAGGTAGGAGATGGTAGTGCATTAATGGTAGGGGAGGAGCTCGGAGCTTGGAGCAGATGCTAGAAAAAAAAGTTGCCGGCTCGGATCCGATATGGATCCGAATACCCACAGGTTGCAGATAAAATTAAATTAACTACTTCAGATGAAATGTTACCTTCTGCATGTTTCGGCTTTGGATTATATTAGAGGAATAGCTCCCATGTACTACTCTAACATACTGGGAATTAATTGCATTAGCTCCAGAAAGGATTTTCAACATTATTTTCTGTACCTATTCCTTAAAACAAGAAGAGTAATGTCAGATATTAACATTATGCTTAAGAGCAAGACATTTCTGCAGTGTTTTTTCCCCCTAATTACATTTTAAGGGGGGCTGGTATCTCCTTAACTTTCTCCCCTTATAGATGGAATTTACAGGAAGTACAGTTTGTGGATCTGACTGACTAGGGATATTCATCATGAAGCACAAGCAATTATTTCTGAAAGTCATGCCATTGACATTACTCTGATTCTCACAGGCACAGTGAAAGTGTACCAAGTTCTCCTTTTTTTTCAGTGAACTTGCTCCAAAACATTGGAAATTATGATATAGGATAGGCCTGTTCATTGCTGTACATACAGAGTATTTGAATTTTAGCCCATTATTTGTATGTTGCAGTAGAAATCATCCAGTAATAAGAGTTGTATCTTGTCCACACAAACAACAGTTGTATACTCTGATCACTAGCATCAGTAGTAAAGAATTTCATATTATTTATCGCATTCAGCAAGACTATTCCCTTCAGACACAGTATTCTGTGTACTAAACAGTTTCATGGACATCAAACTACTATCATAAGTTGATAATAACTAATCCTTGTAAGCGGGTTTATTACCAGAAACTATGGGACTTTATCCTTCTACTCCTATCAAATGATTAACAATCTCTCTTTACCTAATACCTATCCCACCCCCTATATTATTGATCTTTTAATATGCCTACTAATCCTTCAGTATTCATCTCCTTTATAAATTTCAAACTGGAAGAGTTGAAAAATTATTTTCCCTCATCTCAATAGAAATATATGGAAGTTTTAAGGTGAACTGTAGTATGTCAAGTTTTTATCTGTTATACCTTATTGATATGTTTTTGTTTTTGCTTGTTGTGTATTGGCACATATGTATATAGGTTGTATTTGGAATCATTCATATTCACCCTGCGGGACCAATTCATCATATCTGTAAAAATGTTTTATATATGTTTGTTTTCTTTTGCTTTTTTGTGTTGATATGAATCAATAAAATAGTGTTTAAAAAAAAAAAGTATTGAGCTGAAAGTCACCATTTTGGTACAAGTTTTAAAATCTTTTAGGCATTAGTAGATGTTAATACAAATTATCGATCAGGATGGATTTCAAATATTGATTAATAAATTTAAAGCACAGAAGGTATTTGAGTTGCATTTGTTTTAAATTATATGGATGTGTTGTGCATTAGTTCCATGTGAGTGACCAATCCAAGCTGATAGCCAAGTAATCCTCTATCATGTACTGCCCTGCAGTGACTTGCCTAATCAGATATTGAGATGCATGTTGTGAACTGAGCTGTCTGATCAGTGACGAGAGATCATAACCATCTTATTTTTGTGTAGTGAAAAGATCATTGCACCTCCAGCTTTTGCTCATTTGTGGAGCAGTGCCAGGGTTATTCAGAGAGGTTAATAGCCAAGATTCTACATGTACATTCCTGAATAAGTATAGGGCACTGCATGTTGCATAGTTAGGGTAATATTATGTGCGAGTGTAAGGGCAATGCAAGCTGTATACAGAGGTATGGGATATGCATTCCATTTACCCGATGACAGTCTCACAGTGGCACCTCTCACTTCAGTGAGAGGCAGTCGGTGAGGTGAACAGTGTGACCTGATTGAAGGCTGTCTGCTACCTGGAGGTGAGGTGTATGTAGCCTCTATGTCTGCAGTTCTGTGCATGTTATGAGTAGCAGACTTTAATGCTGTGACCTGGGGCAGTGGTCAGTGCTCCAGTGAACAGTTGTCTGAGGTTGAATCCACTAACCCAGACACTGAAGGTCATCTGGGACTGTAAAGTAGTTTGACCAGCTGAATGGCTAAGTACAACCTTCAAATACTTAAGACTGCAGTTGTAATAAACAGAAGCATGTGTTTGGGGGCCAGGGCAAAGTGGATAGTGGTTGTATAGTATGCATTTGAATTTACTTATTTTACTTTTGTTGACCAGGGTAGTCCCACTAGGCTACCTGTTTTCAGGGGATAATGGGGTGGTATTAATACTGGGCAATGGGTATTTGACCAGGATAGTGGGGAAGCCCCACTGCTGTTTTTGGTAAGTACCATAGAATGTTTTAGAGCCACTTGAACTACAGCTGGTTGTAGCAGATACATCTGATCTGAAATATGGCACCATAGCAGTAGCCCCTTTGTGCCACATGGCATCACAGCAGTAGCCCCTTTGTGCCATACTGCAGTGACTGCACTGGAAAATAATCCAGGTAACTGGTGCTGGGATTTAATGCCCACTTTTCTAATACAGCACCGCAGTACTGCAGATTGCTATAACAGTGCTTTGTGCGTCTAATGCTGTTTTTGTTCAGGGAGCTGTACCCGCAAATGTAATGCATATTTTTTTTCTCTGTTCCTTTAAAGTCTTCAGTTTTGGCATGGCTAATCCTTGCATTCCAGTGAAGGAATTTATTTTCATTTTTCTTTATTTAGTTATTTAATTGATAACTGGATAAATGAACTAGTCTAAAGATCCTTTTCCATATACAGCACATAACACCAAATTAGAAATGGCCTTATATTTTCATAAACATGCAGTTAAGCTCTGTTACAATTATCAGAACAAGCACGTAAAGTCAATTTTTAAGAGAACACATGCACTGGTAACATTTACAGCCCCTTCCCCTTACTTGTTTTCCTGTGATTTTTGTCAAGCTCTAGGCTGTTATTAAAACCTAGCTGTCACTAATGTTTAATAGAGAAATGGTTTCTGCTCTTGTACCAGCAGGTGGTCGCTTCCATCTTTCATTTCATAAATTGCAATTACAGTCATCTAGGGTGTCTCGGAAGGATGTGAACTAGAATTAAGCTGGAATAAATTATATGACTCCTTTAGGACAGCAGTGAAAACCCATTTTTGTGGCAAGAGACTTGGCTTCATCTCCTCTCATTAGCCAGGTGGAGAAGGAGGATTGTATATTCAGACACTTTTTTTGTACATAATTTTCTTTTACTTATAACACGACCGCACATTTAAAGTTTGGTTTAAGACTGTGTAGGTGTGGGTGAAGACAACTAGGCCATGTATTTCATTACTGGGCATTTTGTATGGATTAGATGGGAAACCTTTTTCAATTTAAAATGCATAGTTTGTCAGATGCTTTCTTTTTATCAGATAAACTACAGATTTCAATGAATTTTTATCAGTGCTGAGTGGCGTACAAAACTGCATGCTATATTCTTAAGCAGAATTTTGCACGACTCTGTGCCTTTTCAACATGTGCATTGCATAGTATAAGCCTCTTTACTTCAACCTGTTTTATTGTCTGATTCATGCTGTTTGCCACTGAGAGTGTGGGCTGCTCTTAAGAATGTTTGTTACAGATACTTTCACTGGTGGGCGTTGTACAACAGAAACTAGAGCTTCAAGCCACAGTGTGCAATAGTCAACTCAGATGGTTCGCTACGTAATTCAACAACAGATATATTTTGGTTTCCTGTCCAAGACTGATTAATGCATCAAGGTATGATATAGGATCAGGGACTCATCAGAGGTCATTATGAGTGATTCTCCATGTAAAGGCATCCCTGTGTACTCTATGCTGAAACAAACTATCTATTGGGGTCTTAAATAATTTCAGTGATGGACCAGAGCGAATATGCAACAGTAACGTATTCCATCTGACAGTAGCTCAGTACTTGAAGCTTTTCTTTAGCTTTGCTTCAGTAATGTGGGCAAATAGATTTGAATTGCTAGTGATTTCCTCCTGTATTATTGAAGTGGATGATTTGATAAGGCACAAAACTGTTCTTCACAAAGGAGCACACTGTTTAGTGGTCTGTAACAGAGTGCATGACCTCAAAATATTTTTGGTACTTTCATCCAGCACATTCAAACAGCAGTCAGCTGTGTTATCAGCAGTGTCCAGCACTGGCAGCACTGATGCTGGTGTGACTTACGATATAACAAGGACTGGGCAAGCTAAAAACATCTGGTTATGTTGTTTTATGTGTATCATTTTGTCAGTAAAGATTATAACTTAAGTGCCACCCCCAGTCCGTTGCTGCCTGGTACCTTTTTATATTGTTTTTTCCACTTTGTTTTGCAGTCACATCTTCTCTGCCTTGAGTGGAACCTCATTTATATCTGCCAGAACACTCCCACTGACCACCCATTTTACCTTCCTTTTCACCTTCTGTGCTGTATGTCCCAGTAATGTGTGGTGATGAGTTTGGTGTCTGCCATCTGCCTCACAAGCAACCATACCTTCGTGCCCACATTCGTCCAATATCGAACTGATAGTCACATTTTCCGTTAGGTTTCTCATGGATAACATAAGTACATTAACGCTTTCAGCTTCCTCCTGCCTTTTCCAAATGGATATTTTCATCTAGAGACCCTATTCTCTTCCAGTAACTAGTGGCCATTTCTATGGGTGATCAGTACATACAGCTGCAACCAATTGTCTGGCCAACTGGTTCTCCCCTTTTCTTTTCTTCCAACGTCATTGTTACTGGTCTGGCCCCCAGTACCCAATGTCCACACTGGGTCTTCCAGCTACTGGCCAACACCCCAGACTTCAAATTTTCTGTGGTTAGTCTTGGATCTTTAAGGTGTCCTGCAGGCTCAGCTCATCTGTATTTCCATCTGGGGGGGATTTTTGTTCATGACCTTCTCATTACATTTCCCCAACCCCCCACGATGCTCGATTACTGCCGAGGGCAACTCTCCTCTTTGGACCATGTCTCCTTAGGGAGTGCATCAGTGAGTGCTCTTTCTCCTCGGATAGGCACATTCACCCTTCCCTGCTACTCCTTCAGTCTCCAGAGCCACTAACTGAACCCAGGTTGGCTGGACCATGGTCAGGGCTTTATCCCCTGTACGTCACCAGAATGGCTCTCCTGGGGTCTGTCTTGAGTCTGAGTCAGTGAAGTCACAGACAGACTCTTCCCCACTTCCCATGCCAGTGAAGTGGCTACCTTATTCTAATTTGATGGAACACATAGGCCTGAAACTGTGAATATGCATGAGGTGACCTCTTGGGGCATTGAATGCATGCACAGTAAATAAGGAGCCCAAGGGCAAAGACAAATGCTTCACAGAGACTCACCTTCCCCAACTGCTGTACTGTTATTCGTTATACATGTCAAATATGATGTGGAGATTTGCTACAAAAAAGAAGTAGGGGGATTATAAAAGGAGGAGATCATAACTGTTGGGTAAAGGTTTTGAGGGCAAAGCAGGCAGACCATAATGAGAAAAGGAGATGCTCGCTCCCTAAGCTCTCAACTCCAGTATCTGCCACGGACTACTGAACCTATAGTTAAAATCAAACACATGGCGAAATCCTAGCCTAACTGCAAAAATATGATATGCTTTTAGATATGCAACATGGCTTTAGGGCAAAAGGTCAGTACTTCTATAGTGATTTACAGCCTAGCTAACACAAATTACAGTAAAAAAATATATAATGACAGGTAATGTGGATGTCTTCATTGACTTAAAAACAGCATTTGAAACAGTCAGCCATATAATATTTCAAAATCTACAGCAAGGTGGCTTTATCATGTTAGTCTGTCCTGGTTTTCTGATTATTTAAACAGGACAGTCATACTCATTTTCAATAGCAGAAATGCTGTTAACACCATTTTCAACATTGATGTCCCTCGAGGATCATTTCCTGGTCCTTTGTTTTCATAAAGAAGCTTCCCTGGGGACTGACATATCTTAATTGTTTATTCTATGCATATGATATAGTACTTAATGTCTGCTTGGGCTTCTAGGAAGCTCAATAATGTATTACAAAATAATTTTACACTACTTTGGAAGGAGCTCAAAAAGTAGATTGTTTAAATACTAAGAAAACAGCTGTTAATGCTGCTTTGAACTCTGCAAACATTATATGTTGTTATTTCAAAGAGTGAATAAATAATTATGCCTAATGCAATTCATACTGACACTACTAGTTGTAAAATAAGCTTTATTAAAATATTTACGAGTTATTATATTTCTGCACTCCTGAATGTGTTGTCCTTCAGATGAGATGTGAAACCAAGTTCCTATCTGCTTGAGTTGGTGGTAGCTCAGGTGGATGTAAATGAACCCATAAATCCTATGAAAAAGAGTAGGGAAAATTTTCCCCGATGCCCTGGACAAATTTCCAGTAGTAATATAAATGTTACCCCAGGTCTCTCCTGAAAAGAGGCTGTTAGCCTGGTGAAATTGACATGGGCAACAAAGGATAAATAAAAAAAATAAAATAAAAAAAGTTTAAATAGTTAAAGAAGTAACATACACCACATGGAGGAAAAAGGTTTAGACGAGCTCCATTAAGCTTCATTTTCACAAGAGAGTAGCACTAAATGTGAGAGCCTAAGTAGATAGTTATTTTAGGGTCTATATCACATAATCGAAATTAAAAAGCCGCGGTGGTGCAGTGGTAGCATTGTTGCTTTGCAGCAAGAGGTTCTCCTGTTCAATTCTCGGCTGGAGTGCCTTCTGTGTGGAGTCTGCATGTCCTCCTGGCAGTTGAGTGGCGTTCAAAAGACATGCGTGAATGGGCATGCCGTCGTTGAAGGTTGGGCTGGCAACTCGGCACCATAAAAATCAACTGCCAATCAGCGGACTGAAGTTCCGCTGTGGCGACCCCTAACCGGGAAAAGCTGAAAAGACAAACCATCACATAATCGAAATTCCAAAATATCGAACACCATAAGCTCAAACTTGGAATTTCGAAATGTGATAACATCAAACACTGAGAATAAAAAAATTTGCTGTTCCGAGAAACATACACACAACACAAGCACACCAAAATAAATAATCCACACACATAACAAAACCCTACTTCTAACCCTACACTAAACCGTACATACATTCCTATCTATCCACTAACCTTAACCATCACCCTAACCCTTAGGTCCGTAACTATTGTACACTTACCCTAAGGAGCTATACACAAACAAATTAATACACACACATACACTTAACAAAACCCTACTTCCAACCCTACACTAAACCATGCATACATTCCTACCTATCCACTTACCTTAACCCGCACCCTCACCCTAAGGTCCGTAACTATCACACCACAGTGGAGGAAATAGTGAAGCCATGGAATGGCCCACTGAAATCTTGCCCTAGGTAAGAATTTGATGATGTTCTTCGTGTTTCACTGTTGCAGTCATTACACTTGGGTTATCCTGCTGGCAGGCTACCCTCAGTTGGCCTGAATTCCAAAGTCTAGGTCCAGCGTCGGTTGCTGTCGCCTCTTCCCTGACGTCAGTGCGCCAGGGGTATAAAAGATGAAGCCGACGCCATTTTCTTCAGTCTTTCTTGCCGTGCAGTGCCCGAAGCATAAGCAGTTCACAAGTGCCAGTCGGCCGACTCTTGAGATTTTCGTGTTTGAATTTCAGATCCGAAGTCTTCATTAAAAGCTAAGTACCCCATTGGGGAAACTTTTTTCTTGCTCCAGACCGATGTCAGCAAAAGTTAATTGTATTTCTTGTGGGAAGCAAATACCTCATAAGGACTTTCATTCTTACTGTATTACTTGCCTAGGCCCTGACCACGACGTTGCTAGTTGTCGGTTTTGTGCTAGATTTAACCAACGCACTATTAAGCGTCGGTACGATTTTGCATTATATTATTTTGGCAGAAGATTTAATTATACGATGTCGGATAGCCATCCGACTACCGGAATTCACAAGAAACGCAAGGAAAAAGAAAAGGACAGGCATCCGAGTTCCAAAACTGATGATAAGGCTTCTTCTAAGCCAGTCACCAGTTCGCCAGTTCTCAGTGAGGTGCCTTCGCAGCCCCTGACGCCCGCTATTTTAGACCCGCATGCCGCTACCGACTCCCACATGGAGTCAACTAGGCCGCTGGAAGCTCAAGGTAGTGGACCTTCGGAGGCTATTCCCTCAGATGGGTCCGGAGCCACTGAGCAGGCATCGGCTTCTGAGGGTGTTTTCAGACCTACTCAAATATACATTAAAACGACTTCAGCTTTAACGACTAAAGCACCTTTAAAGACAAAGAAACAAGTACAACAGCCTCATGGACAGGCCTCCATGCCCAAAAAACAGATGCTCAAAATGGCCAAAGACTTAATTACTTGATCAGGGGTTCCCATCCCCCTCCTGATAAAAGGCCTAGGCAAGAGACAGAATATGAATCTTCAGATCAGGTTTCCATTTCATCTGATTCCTCTTCTGATCAGGAATACTCTCTTCCTCCCTATGAGGATTCGAATGCTGAAGAATCTATCCCTTCAGCCTCTCCTCCTGAGGATTACTCTTTTGGGGAAACCTTGCATACCATGAGGGAGCATTTTCACTGGGAGAGCCAAGATTTTTCAGAATCTAAGAAAAGGCTCAGAAACTTCCTTTTACTACCACAACACCCTAGCTATTCCACCTGTGTTAGACATTGTAGATGATTTATTTTCAGAGTCCAGTCTGACCCCTGACTCCTTACCTCCAGCTCCTGTTAAGCCGGACAGGTACTACAGGGTTCCTGACTCTCATAAATTCCTTGACAAAAACCCTGCTGCTGACCCAGAAACTATCTCTCAGGGTCCCAAAGGGGTCAAGGCTTCCGCTGCAAAAAACCCTACCCCCTCAGACAGGGATTCTAGGGCATTGGTCAGAGGGGGAAAAAGATTTACACGTCTGCTACCTTGGCTATAAGGGCTTTAAATTGTCAGTTTCATATGCTCAAATATCAGCAATATATTATGTCACTGCTTAAATAGAAAATGTTGATAAATTCTGAATGTGCAGAAAACAAAGCAATGCAGGATTTATTGCATGCAGCTGAACAAGTTGGAAAGCATACTTTGCAATGTGGTTTTGATTCTTTGGAGGCCTCCTGCAGGGCCGCTGTTACGGGTTCTGTCATCAGGAGGCATGCTTGGTTAAAGGAACAAAATCTGCCTGATCATGTCAAAGCAAAATTATTAGATGCTCCATTACAGCATAATACCTTGTTTGGTGTTAAAGCAGAAGAGGTGTTAAAGAAAATGGAGGACAACGCTAAATCTATGCAAACGGTTAAGGATTTCTTACAGGTACAGCCTCCTAGATTTAGCAGACACTGGCCTACAAAGAATTGGTCCTTTCCAGTGTCAGACAGACCACAAAGGGTCAGATACAGATGCCCAAGAGGCAGATCCCAGCCCCAAGGTTCATACAGGTCTAAACAATGGGGTGCTTCTACCTCCAAAAGTGGAGAAGACAAATCACAGCCATACAGGAAACAGTCCCAATGACTTCCCCCTGCCTGCACTGAGCACTTATCTTCTGGCAGCACCTTTAGGGGAAAAACTAGCACTTTTTTCTCAAAATTGGCACATAATAACCCAGGACAAATGGATCCTAGACAGTGTCACAAGGCTACAAGTTTCACTTCCATACCCTACCAAGGACAAACGGTTGGCCAGACCTGCCAAAAAATCAATGGGCAGAGGCACAAAAGCAAGTCTCATCCCTCAAGGACACGAGGGCCATTCAACAAGTACCAGAGCAAGAGTAGGGACAAGGATTTTATTCAAGACTGTTCTTGGTACGAAGAAAGGACAAGACCTGGAGACCAATACTGGACCTATCTATTTTAAACACATTTCTGGATATACCAAAATTCAAAATGCTGACTCTACAGCAACTTCTGCCCATGCTGGGCAAGAAGGCTTGGGTTGTCACTTTAGACCTAAGGGAGGCATACCTGTAGGTCCCAATCAGACAAATATGCAGAAGATACCTCAGATTCAAAGCTGGCTCAATGCACTACCAATTCTCTGCACTGCCCTTTGGCTTATCCACTGCGCCCAGGGTCTTCACAAAGTGCCTGGCACCAGTAATTGCATTCTGCAGACAAAGAGGAATACAAATATATCCTTACTTGGATGACTGCCTCATTCAAGCAGAGAACAAGGACATTCTACTACAGCATCTGGCGTTTGTAAAGAGATTTCTAACAGGCCTAGGGTACACAGTCAACGAAAATAAATCAAAACT
This sequence comes from Protopterus annectens, assembly GCF_019279795.1. Taxonomy (NCBI): domain Eukaryota; kingdom Metazoa; phylum Chordata; order Ceratodontiformes; family Protopteridae; genus Protopterus; species Protopterus annectens. The sequence goes on from NC_056744.1 coordinate 619,452,763, forward strand.
AGTACCCTCTCAAGAGATAATATTCCTGGGTGCAAGCTTAAATACAACTGCCCAGATGGCTTATCTCACGCCAGACAAACAAAGACAACTGACTACCTATTTCAACCTGTTGGCAACAAAGGCCCAGTTATCTGCAAGAAAAAATCTGCAGGCTTTGGGCTTCATGGCATCCTGCATTCCATATGCGAGACTGCATATGAGGAAACTTCAATGGTACCTAAAAAGTGTTTGGACTCAACATTGCCACAGCCTGGAAACAATTACCCTCATTCCCTGCCTGCAACAGGAGTTTCGATGGTGGGCAAAGGCTTGTCACCAGAATAAGGGGCACACATTCACTTTACCCCCAGCCAGGCAGACATTAACAATGGATGCATCAGATTATGCCTGGGGGGCCCACATGGCAGGAAGGTGTATTCAAGGCACATGGTCTGCAAACCAAATGCATCTACATATCAATCAAAAAGAGATGCTAGCTGTTCAGAATGCCCTGACAGCCTTCAAGGACCTACTTCATCCGGGACAACTACTGATAAAGACAGACAACACCACGGTCATGTGGTATATAAACAAGCAGGGAGGCACTCATTCTCACCCCCTTTGCAGACTAGACATGACTGTGGGACACAGCATTGACTTACTAAGTACATCTGCAGGCACAATTCCTGCCAGGAAAGATAAATACTCTGGCAGATGAACTAAGCAGAAACCTCATGGATCCCCACGAGTGGAAATTGGATCCACAAGTCTTCAGCATGATAGCAAGGAAATGGGGATGCCCGGAGATAGAGCTATTTGCCTTTCCTCACAACTACCAACTAAAAAGATTCTGCGCAAGGACTTATCACAGACAAGCATGGAAAGTGGATGCCCTATCTTTCAACTGGAAAAGCTTGGCAGTATATGCCTTTCCTCCACTGCCTCTCCTCCCCAATGTACTCCTAAAGGTCAGACAAGAGAAGCCAAAGATGATACCGATTGCCCCAGACTCTCCCCGCCAGTACTGGTATCCAATCCTAAGGAACTTGTCTCAATGCCCGGCTTGGACCTTGCCTCAAATACCTCATCTACTATCCCAGCAAAACATTCCGATCCTGCACAGCCAGCTAAAGACCTTAAATCTGGCAGCATGGCAGATAATGTAGTCATATAAAACGCACCTCTCACTAAAGCTGTGATGGATGTCATTTTGGAGGCCAGAAGGCCTAGTACAAGAAAATCTTATGCTGGAAAATGGAAGAGATTCTGTGCTTGGAACCAGGCACAAGGAATTGACACAGCTATACCAAATATTCCTCAGATTTTGCAATACTTAACTGAGATGCTGGACAAAGGCCTATCCTTTTCATCAATTAAAATTCATGCCTCTGCAATTTCGGCTCATTGCAATACAGAGCCACCAATCTTTTCTCATCCTTTATTAAGGCAGTACCTCAGAGGAGCCAAAAACTTAAGGCCTCCAAGGAGATCACCAATACCTGCATGGGACCTCAATTATGTCTTGGAAAAACTCACCCTGCCTCCTTTTGAGCCAGCCACTACTGCTGATATAAAATTTTTATCTTGGAAAACGGTCTTCTCCTACCAATAACCTCTGCAAGACGAGTCTCAGAGCTACAGGCACTCATGGCTATGGAACCTTTTATAATTTTTTATCCAGACAGGGTTTCTCTTGAGGACAAACCTGACATTTATGCCTAAGGTAGTGTCCAGTGTGGCTCTTAACCAAGCTATTCATCTGCCTACATTTTATCCAAACCCACAGAATAAGGGGGAGAGAATTCTGCATTATTTGGACATACACAGACCGCTACGCTTCTACTTGAACAGAACCAAAGCTTTCAGAAAGACAGAGCAACTACTAGTGGCATATGCTGCAGGATCACAAGGAAAGGCTATCTCAAAGCAGACTATTTCTAAGTGGATAGACCACTGCATTTATTTCTGCTATTCACAACATGGCAAGCCAGTGCCTAAGGGCATCAGGCCACATTCAACCAGAGCAGCAGCCACTTCAGCAGCCTTCCTCAGGGGAGTACCAACCAAAGACATTTTAGAGGCTGCTATCTGGAGTTCAGTGCACACCTTTACAAAGCAGTATCATTTACCATTCTACTCTAAATCCAGGGCAGGCTTTGCCACTGCAGTTCTGCAGGGCCTCATAGCCGCTCCTAATGCTATATTAGCTCCAGCCTCCCAACCATAGCTTTGGGATTCAACCCAAGTGTAATGACTGCAACAGTGAAACACGAAGAACATAGTACAGTTGTGTACACTTACCATAAACGTAGATGTTTATTTACTGTTGCAGTCCAGGTTACCCACCCACTATCCCCCATATCTTTGCTGGAACTTATCTGCACTTCTCTAATCTATACAACCTATGTGGTGTGTTTGCTTGTAGATGAAGTTATAATATATTTTGGTGCATGCATGTTTTATTGACATATTTTTTAGCCTACCCTTTTGGGGGCACCTGACATCTGGGGCAAGAAAAGCTGAAGAAAATGGCGTTGGCTGCATCTTTTATACACCTGGCGCACTGACGTCAGGGAAGAGGCGACAACAACTGACGCCGGACCTAGACTTTGGAATTCAGGCCGACTGAGGGTAGCCTGCCAGCAGGATAACCCAAGTGTAATGACTGCAACAGTGAATACACTCGAACATCTACATTTATGGTAAGTGTACACAACTGTACTTTCCGCAGCTTTGCTATTTTCAGCCTTTGATGTAGTGGTGTTGATATAACATTTGAAGTTTTGCAACTTCAATGTTATAATATAGACTCTTATTTTATATGGGGCTAGGGTTAGCAGATATACAAATTGCAGAAAATAAAAACGGTAAGCTTGAGGCATTTGGGAAGGACAAGAGAAAAGCATGATATGAGGGCTTATGGTGACATGCACTCATGAAGAAAGCATGGATGGTCACAGTTCCCAGTAAATAAGACTGAAAGACAGATTTCCCAAACATGGAGCGGTTACCACAAAAACTCTTATAGTGCTACATGCTGCAGGAAAATTAGAAATGCAGTTGTCCCGTAGGTGTAGCTTATTTACAATGCACAGTAATTCAGTTGGGCAGAACAGGAGTACAGTTTCTTTTTCTTTACAACAGGAGCGCATAAAGGCTACTGAGGTACAGGGTCAGGCACTGGCAAAACATTCTGCTAAGTTTCAAAATGGAAGATTTCAAAGGGTGGAAATCTGAGGGACTTTTCTGAGGACTTAAAATGGTTCACCGTGCTAAATTACGCATATATGTTAGGTTGTCATATAAGGAAGGAGAGACGTTGGCATATATAAAAAGAGAGGTGGTACAAGTTTGATACAGTAACTCTGAAATGACTTCAGATATATGCTGCAGGTTGACTTGACTGAAACCAAATCATAATGTTAATAATACCAGACAAATTTAGTAAGTGTGCCCACAGAATGGTAGTCATGTACCCCACAATACATTCACTGTTCTGGTATTTGACTTTTAAAGTGGTACTGAACTATAAGTAAACGATAATCTGTGTACTGCTAAAGCTACAAGTAGCTTAAGTTAAGGATGGCGCAGTGGTGTAGCGGTTAGCGTTGTCGCCTCACAGCAAGATGCTCTCTGGTTTTATTCTTGGTTGGGGTGCCTTCTGTGCAGAGTCTGCATGTCCTCCCTGTATTTGCGTGGGTTTCCTCTGGGTGCTCTAGTTTTCTTCCACATTCCAACAATATGCAGTAGGTGGATTGGACACTCTAAGATGGCCCTAGGTGTGAATGTGTGTGTATGTGTGTGTGTGAATTTGTGTGGTGCACCTTCCGAGGAGGGTTGGTCTTTGGGCTAGCAACCTGAGCTCGTAAAACCTGTAACTGCTACATAAATGAGTGCTGGAAGGTGCTCATTGCCCAGTGTGCCACATGGTGCGTAAATGGGAAAAAGAGAGAGAGAGTTGAAGTTGTTTTAAGATGTCACTTTCCCAGTTCTGAGGAGATGATGACTCCTTGTTGCACAGTTTGACTATGGCTTTGTCATTAGTGGCTGAACTTCAGAAGCTCTTTAGGTTATTCACTCATTCTTCAGTTAACTGCTTAATCTATTTCTGGGAAGTGGGGGAAACCAGAATCTGTCCCAGTACTTATTTTTTTAAATGATTATGGTTCATCTGGTCAAAAAGTCATTTGATTTAAACCACAAAACATCAAAACACATTTCACTGAAAACGTCACATACACTAAATAGATCTCGAAAAGCTTTTTTGTAGAGTTCAAGTCCACCTGCACCACTTAAGCAGGGGACATTGCCACCATACCCCTTAACTTAAATATACTAACTCTACAGACTCACAACCATGGAGAAAAGAGAACGATCCTGACATACTAAATCACTTGTGATACACCTATACAAACTTTTACACATGGTGGTACAACTTAACAGTGGTTATGCAGTCATTTTCTACAGGCTAACATAGTTTTTGATCAAATGTAATTCTGTAGTTTGTGGTTAAGTTCAAATGAGTTTTAGATCAAATGAACCACTGTTTTTCTCATTAGCTCAAATGAACTTTAAATCAAATGCACCCATAACCCTTTAAATAAACGTGTAGATTTGTGCTCCTGATTTTCCAAAGCAAATATCACTGTGTAACAAAAGGGGTAAAGAGCCATTCAGTATGCATTGATTTGATCTTGCTGTTGGCTCAATGGTATTTAAACTATTGCAAGGGGACTATTTTTTCCCACTTGCTTTTAAACACGAATTACGAGATGAGGCCTATGCACTGAGGTCTAGCATAGGTTAAAGCCATCACTCTGTATAGAGCTAGGATTAATCTCAAATTGAGAGACCTTGCGTTTTTGGTGTTGGTTTTGTAATATGGCATCTCTGTAGTGTCTTTGACATCCTGTCCTCAAACTGATTTATTAAAGTCCTCTCTTTCTACTTTTTCAGCATTAATACCCTTTTGCATGCGGATAGTTTAGTTGTCTGGTATGCTCACCCTCCGCATTATGTTATTTGCACTGCCATAACCCAAGAACCGTCGTCCACTTCTTGCTGAGTCCGTGTATTCTGATTATGAATACCAGAAAACCTAGGCCAACATGTCTTCATATATTAAATTCTGTAAAGGCTTGAGTCTTTGAAAGTGAGGTCCATCTATGCTTATATTCAGAGCTTGATGCAACCAAGTGATATATGCTGGTTGTGACTGTCATAGTTGTCTTTATTTTAGAGGCAGTCTGGAAAAGGATTGATGTGCAAGTCTATACTACAAGTGTTGCAACAAAGGAGAGAAAGCAGCCATCAGAGAATGGCTGGTGAGTCTTACTTTAATAAATTTCTATCTTGAAAGAACAGGCTGTGTGGTTTGGAGAGAAAACAAATCCTGTACATTTTTTTAACTCTGCATTGAGTGTTTGCTGAGAGAAGGACTGGGAATATTGGGACTGTCTGGATTTTAGTAAAATATCTGTTCATACTGCACCATGAAGGAAACGGCAATTGTATAAAGGAAACAAGTAACTTGGTTACTAGAGCAGCTGGATGCAGGAGGAAGCATGATGAATGCAGACTATTAGTATTGTGATGGAGCTGATGAATGGAAGCTATTAGGATGGAGATAGAGTTGGTGATTACATGTCATTAGGATGGAGAATGCAGGCTATAAGGATGGAGATGGAGCTGGTGAGTGCAGGCCATTAGGATGGAAAATGCAGGCTATTAGGATGGAAGTGGAGGATGCAGACAGGATAGAGATGGAACTGGAGAATGCAGGCCGTGAGGTTAGAAATTAAGCTGGAGAGTGCAGCCGTTAGGACAGAGATGGAGCTGGAGAATGCAGGCCGTGAGGTTAGAAATGAAGCTGGAGAGTGCAGCCGTTAGGACAGAGATGGAGCTGGACGAGGTAGGTCTGAGCTCAAGGATAATGTGTCTTTTTAGAGGATATAGGTGTTCACAACCATGTGCAAAATTGAGTAGAGGTAAATACGTTTTATGTGGTTTAACTTTTGTTGAGTCTTAGTAATGTGGTACAAAGACATGCACTGAGATTACCCTGGATGAATGCACTCTGATTACCCTAGATTTCTGTCTAGAATGAAGTACAGACTTAAATGGTCAAGTTAAAAATTATCTTGAGGCAGCTGGAAAGGCAAGTAGCATGGGGTGCATATTTGACAAGAGTCCTAGCAGGTCGGTAGGGTAGAACTTAGCAATGGTATCGGTCAGTAACAGAGTGTAGACAGGCTGAATTATTGTATCAGATATGAAGGTCCCACCTTTAAAATAGTACTGGGCGGACTGTGGGAAATAAGCCACAGACACTGTACAATAAATTGTGTCAGGAAAGGTCACAGTGGAGCAATATGTGCTCCTTCTTTAAAGATGACAGAGAGCATGGGTGAGTTACAGAAATAAGTTGCATTGATGATGAAGGTTTCTGCCATTTCTGAGGAAGCAAAGTAGACAACACTGGCATGCTGGGCTGCCTTGAAGAAATGCAAATAGAATGCAGCAGAGAATGCTAGTTCTGTACTACCTTAGCTCCATACAAGTTACTGTTGTAAATATTAAAAGTCACATGGGAAAAAGACACATGGGAGAGACGTGAGCCAAAACTATTTCCTAGAAGGATTGTGTGTGTGTGTGTGTGTGTGTGTGTGTGTGTGTGTGTGTGTGTGTGTGTGTGTGTGTGTGTGTGAGAGATATATGGATGAAAGACCTGGCAGTTTACTTTTTCTTACTTGCGTTGTACACCTTGTGGATTGCATCAGCTTTCTGGCATGTGGTATATGAGCTGAATGCAACTCAACAGCACTAGACAGATAGATTAGAAGGTATGAAATTTGGAAAACTACAGTGAATCTAATTAAACAGCAAAAGCTTTTTCCCTCTACATTTGGCAGAGTAGAAAGACTTTCAAGCTTTTGGCACTTTTGTGCTATAAATTTCATGGTTTTGCAACACAGGCTGTCCAAGTAGAAGAAATTAGGGCAAACTACACTGAATGTCGGTTGTTTTGTGTCAGTGAGATGTGTTTTGCATTTTTATGCATGATAAAGATGCTTACACTTTTCTACCTTTGCCGAGCAGTGTCATTCCTATTTAACCCTTTTGCTGATCATCATTACTTTGTTTAAAGGGGAGGAGGGGACTTAATTAGCACTAAAGAGCCCAGATTCATTTCTCATAATGCAGCTTGCATACATTACTGTGTTCACTGCTCAGTGGTGCAGGATATATTTTGCTAGTTATCTCCATGGCTGACATTTTTACAGCGTATTTCATTATTTGCAAGATACAGATGTTATAAAAATGTCTTTGAATGCAAAAATAGACACATAATCTTTACTTTAAAAAGATTCAGAACCCACTAAATTTAAGTTGTGGATCAATAACTGAAGAAAATTAAATGAAAATGCAAACTTTGAATATTTAAAACTGCAGCATCCAGAACCTCACATTTATATAAATTTATGCAGATTTGTGCTTAAAAACTGGCCATATGGCAGTGTTACTTAATGCTCCGCATACCGTTGACCAGACTTCTCTGGGTATAGTCCACTTCTTCATGTTAACTACAAGGACATAGAGGGCATCTAATCAAACCAGGTACTAACTTCTGTTCAGCCAGATTTCCTTGACACATATATAATGGAACAGAATAAATATATGGAGTTTTGTTTTTTTTTAATTTAAACCAGTGTAAGAAACTTCACTGTGCGGAAGACTTTCAATCCCTATGTATCTAGTTAATCATTGTATATTAATCAGATCAGATAATGGTAGTAGAAGTAGCGAACTTAAAATCGACCTAAGTAAAAAATAAATAATAAAAAAATATATAATTTTAAATATTGTACAGAATTAAGTATTCAAAAGTAATCAGTCTGTTTCCAGTCGAAAATCCTTTATTTAGTACACAGACAAGCGATCCAAGTAAAACAAAAATAACAGAGTAATGGTTTCCTCAGAAGCTTTCTAACTATAATATTTATATACTTTTTATCAGGCAAGTGAGTGGTTTATTGTGCTGTAAAACAAAGTGTTATTGGTCTATATATTAAATTCACATCCCTTCCCCCCAGAAGTGTGACATTCGAGCTGGTCCTGCCCTGCTTAGCAGCTGTCATAATACTATAACCCTTATGTACTTTAAATAGAATTAATAATGGTGTGGTACCTCTAATTTAACCAGATTGTTTTTTTTATATCAGAACTAATGTACAGATTGAAATAAACCATTTATGTATGTGCAAAATGCAAAAATGTGTTTGAATAAATATGTATATTTATGGCAAAGCAAGGGTCTCAAAACCCTGTTGCCCCTATGTCTTTGTAACAGTTGCTGTTTGCATTATGAAGGATAGTTTTTTGCGAATATTTTTACTTTCCTTTTTCCGTGGCACTACAGAATTAAATGATATACCATGCTTCCACAAATGATTTGCTTTTAATTTAGCCATCCTGGGCTGCCTGCTTCATTCTTTTGGTGTAAGGTGGGGTTTGGTATGGTGTATGGCCATACTTTATCTTTTTTATTTTGTGTGTATGTATGTATGTATGTGTGTGTGTGTGTGTGTGTGTGTGTGTGTGTGTGTGTGTGTGTGTGTGTGTGTGTGTGTGTGTGTGTGTGTGTGTGTGTTAGAAAGACAGAGAAAGAAGGACAGAACGTGACTGAAGTGTGTGGCAGAAACAATGGTTAAACTGAATGAGGCCTTCAAAGATGTAAATATGAAAACGTTATGTTAAGAGTTTGAAAATTAACTTTCCCTTAATAGCGTACATATGGAAGCTGGATTCAAAAGTGGACATGGAGCAAGCTATATCAAGTCATGTAGATCATCTTGGTGAAGTGGGACAGGATCTATAGGAAATGAGGCATAGGCAGTGTGACAAAATTAGAAATTCTGGAGGCCGAGATTGTTGTTGATGGACCATAAAAGATGGAAGAACTTCAATTCATGGGATCCTGGAATGTATGGTGGAGGACTGTTTTACATTTATGCAAGAAAAATAGTTAAATGGACTGTACTATTAAAATGAAAGCTAAGTACAGAGAGACCTTGTCAGGTGTTCTTGTCACATGACTTATGAGCTTGAATGTCATGGCCAGTGTTGGTATATGCAAAGAGGCAAAACATGTTGCCTAAGCCTTGTGTGCCTGATGAGGAGATAAAAATAGTAGACAACAGGATGTGTGATTTTGACAGAGAAAACCAGCGAAAATGCTATTGTTTTCAACCTTATCAGTCCAGCTGTAGGTTTTTCTGCAGAATGGTGTCAGAACATTCTCTTCCCCAGAAGAAGCCCTAAATAGAATGGAGGCAGCAACAATAGCTTGTGTAAATAATGGTAAAGAGCAAAGGAGACGCTGAACAGAAGAAGACAGAGAGAAAAGCAGCAGGCATGCTGAGACTGGAAATGAGATCTCCCGAGCTCTTTCTGTTATTTAGAAGGAAATGAGGTGTAGATTGTTGAGGACGAATCTGTCCGATGGTATTAGGGCAGAAGTAGTAGTACTGAACTGTGGTTAGTTATTCCTTATTTACAGGATGACTACTCTTGACTGATATCTGATTGGTAGTAAACATATGCTTGAGGGTACTCATTTTGATTGACCAAACAACAATAGCGGAGTTGATAATTTTAAACTTTGTCATTTTATATTGTAAGGAATGCATAGTAAAATACAATTAGAGCTGTGCATGTCTCCAGCAATCATGCAAATTAAAAGATACATTTTTGTGCTGCTAGGGCAAGCTAAAAATAAAATTACAGTACTTCCACATATGTTTAACATATATTTAACATAAAAGCAAGGATGTATGCTGTTGCAAAGACGGTTTAGAGACGGACAGACCAAATTAATAAATGCAAATAGGAGAATCCAAGACCTGCACCTAAACATAAAGCAAGGTAAATTGCTATGTAACACAAGCAGTCACAGGAGTATACCTCTCAATGTCTAGATTGATACAGGATGTCCAGATTTTTGCCTCATATTTTTGGTCTGTTCCTCACAAAATGTGGGGTTTATGACAAATCATTCAGGACTGAAGTTATTAGATAATGCAAGACACCTGAGTTTTAGACTTTACATCCTTCAGAAAAGGTATTCTATACAAACATGTTACTCTATTAACTTCCAAAATTTATAAGAGCAATATTTTAAAATCTGTCCTCCTATTTTGGACCATTGTCACCCATTAGTTTTGACTGTGTCCAGATTTCCCATGCTAAAAGGTTGAGATGCATGCATGTGAGGTGGGGACAGCGTTCATATTTTGACATCTTTGTCCTGTTTACGGTGAATAGGGCAGACTGTGATGGATTGGTGTTGTGCATGTTCTGACAGACGTTGTGCATTAAGAATGCATTTAGTATGTAGCTAAGGGAGAAGCTGGAACCAGCAAATGCATGCATGAGTTTAATATGTACCTTGAAGCTGGACATTCAGTGGTATGCAACGGAGAATGTTTGGAGATAAAAGATCTTGCTATAAAAAAATATAAAACGTGTCTAAAGGCTCAGTGGTATGATGAAAATCGAGAGCACAGCAATAAATAAAAGTGCTGACAATCCATTAGCTATGATGTTTTCACTTCAGAACTGGTCATGGGAGTAGTGTTTTTCAAGGAGGGCTGCTTTCACAGTATGTCAGTAATTCATCTGTAACCATAATGAAAGGTTGCAGCATATATCCCGTAGCAGAATACTCTCACTCTGAAAAGATGTCTGCTACCAATATCTGGTTGCCTACTTACTTAAAAAAAAAAAAAAAATACCTTGCACTACACCAACTACTGCTTTTTTTTTTTACTACCACAACCATTCATTTCCTGTGTAATATCCATAGTGTTTCTGTTTCCTCACTTTGACTTGATCTGACCATCTATTGGAACAGAAAACCCTAAAATTTTGTGCTCCAACCTCCTCTATAGGACTCAGCAGCTGCTTTAAGCAGGGGTTCTGCAAACTGATTTTCTATTTATTTATTTATTATTGTCTGGTTCTCTGTATGCATTTATTTATAAAGAAACTCTGCATATTTTTCTTAAAAATAAACATAAAAATATCTTGTGATGCTTCTGTTCAAAGCAGGCACAGTTGCTGCATCCTACTAATGGCCGGGCTAGGGTCCATCTAGTGCTGTGTCTCCCAGGCAGATGCCCATACTGCCCCTGTTATAATCTGCCATTGTTAGGAATCAGTGTATCGAAAAATTACAAAGATTCTCAAACTATTGGAAGCAGTAGAAAAATGTCCCGTCCCCCCCACACCTGTCTACTTTTATATATGCACTGACAATGAGATTGCACACTAGTGTAGTAAAGGAACCGATAGTTTTCTGTAATCAACATGCATCACTGCTGTCCGAAATATCTCTCTACAATTATAGCCTCCAGGACATACCAGAAGCCCCACAGCGCAAAATCCCTTACACTTTAACACCCATTAACAGTGTAATTGTAATAATTTGTCTTCCAGTGTACTGTTTTGTTTCATCTTAACAGTGTAGAAAACCCCAAACTACTACTCTAAAATTACAACTTGAGTTACCAGCAGTTAGTATCAGGATGAACCCATACATACCTGTTCTCTTCAGGCTACCTCCAAACAGCATAGTGTAGTATTATATAATGTGCTACAACGGACTAGTACAAAACATTAATTCTGTTGACCAAAATATTTTTCAACTTTTTTTTTTTAAGGTGGCCCACTTACTAAAGCAGGAACCATTTTTAGCTGTTGAAGATTATGAATCAGTACTGAAGAGAAGCAGTTAACTAAAAGTTATAGGATCTAAATTGGCACATATCTGTATATTTACAAACATTGTGCATCAGAGAAAGAAGCACAAAAACTTCAAGCAAATGGGTTGTGTGTGTGACCCACAAAACAGACTTGCTAAATGTTGTGATTAGATTGTACTGCCTATATTTTTTTAAATGTTTTTTTAAAGGGTAGAGCTCTGATTCAAGTGGTGGTTTTTCAGACTCGGCCTGGGAGTATTGTGGTTGTGATCTTCTCAGCTACACAGTAGGCAAATCAAACCTTGGACTACAGGAAGTAGCTTACTGACACCTTATAGCCTTTGCTGACCAAAACTACATGGACTATGTCTGGTTTTTCATTGAGAACATTTTTATTGTCTGGATAGCAAAGGCAAACTATTAGAATTTTTCAACTACACAGGGCAATGTACAACCTCCCTAAAGTTTACCACATGCTACAGTAGTAAAGTAAATTTCCTCAATTTGACAGTAAGGCCAATTAAGGGGTCTCCTCAGCAACAACATTTACAGAAAGCCACCAGGATCAACATGTTTCTGCATGCAAAGAGCATGCACCGTCTCATCACCAAGCAAAGCCTCAAGTCCCAAGGGATGTGGATGGCACGGATCTCAAAGGAAATTGAAGACTTCACAGACAATATCAACAACCTTAAAAAGGGTTATTAAGAGGGTATGAAGCCAGCATGCTACATAGCATCCTTGAACTGATTAAGTTACTTAAGTTTTCCAACAGCCAAACCATAACCAAAACTTCTCAGGGAGAGGGTCTCAGTCAACAAAAAGTATGAACAATCAGTTGATTTAAGATGAAACGTTCACTGTTTTAGGATTTTAATATTTTGTCATTAAATAGTTGAGTGCTGTCATCCCATCTAAATGGGATTTCATCAGAATGACAAAATAACCGAACCATCCTGGAACCATGCAACAGATCAGACCTTGATTTCTGAAGGCTACATACAGACCTGAACAATGAAAACCGCAAATGTCATATGGCTATCTCATTTGCTCAGGACCACCTAGCCATCAGAAAAGTCATGGAAACAAATTGCATCATCAATGAAAGCAATAAACAGATCACTAGGATGCTGAAACCTGGCTCAATATTCATTTTCAAAAAAGGTTAAGAGAATTTCTTGAGACAAACTTAGACAGAATGCATCTATTTGTGAATGCCACTTTTTGCTGTGGATTGCAATTTTTGCAAGTTACAGGTGGGACAGATCACATCACTTATGCTTGCATGAAAAATAAATTTCAAAGCAAAAAGAGCTACAATTGCAGTTCAGAAATGGTTGTATATTGCTCTAACTGTATGAAATGCCTACCATGCTATGTGGTTAAGACAATAAGTTTAAAATGAGAATTTCACAGCATTCCCAGCACGTATCTGATACTCATCACAACATCATTAGGAATGTGCTTGCAGAACATAACCTAGATAATCCAGGGCACAACAACTTTAATTTCCACATTTTGATTAACATAGATAATGCTGAACTTGATGGCAATAAAAACTTATTGCTGGAAAAAAGAGCTAGAGTGGCAGATTCGTTTAAATGCCTACATAAAACCAGGAATCAATGCATGCTGCCCTATTAAGAGCATGCTGCAACTTAGGAAAATCAGCCGCAATATTTTTTTACTAATGAGAAGGGGAAACTATGTTGCAATCTTTGGCATATGATCCATGCTGAACAAGGAAACTCTGATAGCACACCACGATTAATATAAGGAAGTGATCATAGCTTCCAAGAAACCAATCTGTGGATTTTCCAACAAGTCAGGTCGTACACTTTTTTCTAAACACTCCAAATGCCCACCTGTAAGTACCTGCCAGCTAACTATAGGGTCATACTTGACTCAATGTAAAGGAATTGCATGTTTAACATTTTTTGCCTCTTGAAGATGACTTGGCATAGTCTTAATTTTCTAATTTTGTATTATTCACTTGTGTAGCTTTTCTGTTGAATGTTTACTTGTTTGATTCTTGTTTCTGGCTTATTTTCTTTCTGCAACTAAGTTAGCTTACACACAGAGAGACCTTAGGGAGCTCAGTAGTAGTGAGCAAAAGAGCTGTTTCTGTTGTCTAATCTCACAGAAAACACCTCTGTCCCTTCAAACTCATGGTATTATGACTATAAGAGCCCCATAAAGCCAGACACAGTCCTCATCACACAAACATTATTGGAAAATTTTTATATGAGATGCCCAGTATAAATGGGCACCAACTAATCCCTATTGCCCCATAAAAGACTTGGCTCCTTGCTTACATTCCATAAGAAGCAAAAGTTAAGAAACTGATGATTTTTATTAAATAATAATGACCTGAAACAAGCCTGCATTTTAGTGTGTAAGACGGGGGATACTAGGAACATCAGACAGCCTAGGACTCTACATGCAAATTAGGTGAATTTTTTTCTCCAACCAAACACGCACTCCTACATGCAAATTAGGTGGATTTCTTCCACTAACCACACCCACACACTTCCACATGCAAATTAGGTGGATTTGTTTCCACCAAAGACACACTTACACACAGTCCCTCATTGTGAGTCCAATCAAGCTGACCCCCCCCCCCACTGTAACATTTAAAAAACATGTTACTACTGCTTGATCTGAAGAAGTCTTGTAATTGATGAAAGTGGTCCACTGCAATTACCTTAAATAAATATCTGAAAAAGGAGTCTTCTTTGCTGTTGAGTTTTTCTTTTAAACTCGAGCTCAGGAAGGTTATGTTCTTCATTCAAAATTGATCATCTAGTCATTATCTTTCATCTGAACTGCTACCATCTGGTACATCCTACTACCAATTATAGGTGTGTGTATATAATATATATATATATATATATATATATATATATATATATATATATATATATATATATATATATGGGTCCCCTTCAGTTGATCGAACTTTTAGAAGTTCGAGGCACGTATGGCCAAGACCATATGATCGAACTTTTAAAAGTTCAAATGGGCTGAGAGGAGATCCCCATACAGTGTGGAAGGGGAAAATTTCCCTTTTCCGCAATGTAGTGCGATCTCGGAGTTGGTATATTTAACAGTGTCAGGTTTTTCCCCCTTCC